>NC_133489.1:20831892-20908161 GCF_025370935.1 Choristoneura fumiferana | reverse complement strand
TTTTCACATGACAATGACGCAATGCTGCATCTTCAGGTCCAAGATCGCTACTTAAGAAACTAAAGGCTGACCAGAATTATAAAAAACCTCGCCATATTTCAGGAAACCAATAGAACTAATTTCTTGCACTGGTAACACTAAATTCAAATGTCATCTATCTATTTTACTGTCAAAGTTTAACGTTGTTTGCGCGTGGTATTTTAAAGTGGTATTTTGTGCGTTAAAATGCCGAAGATTATCCATAGACTTGGAAGGAAAATAATTCACAATGTATAAAAAGTATTTGTCATAGAAAAAGTCTGAGTGATTAGAAGATACTCCCTTAAATAACATCACCGACACCGTTGTCAATGTGACTGGTAGGTATCGTATAGTAAGTGTAAAGGATGGTGCAATATAAAACGAAGAAGTGCTGCCCTCACGTCAGGTTTTTTATATTCCTGGTCAGCCTTTAATTATGTTCCGTTTCTGTGCATCATCTCTAAGATTATAAAGTGGTATTTCTTAACGTTGTATATAGAAATGCTTTTAAGCTTAGAAATAAGACCTACCAGCCCACCAAATAGATTTTGCTCGCCTCCGCACAAAAAGTACCAAATAAAATGTAACACGACAATGAGCTAAAGCCTGCTTCCTGCTAGGTATATTATTTTCTCTAAGCCGTCGCACGCGCTTGAATATTTGATGGGCAGCCGGCGCTCGCGCCATGTCTTAATTGTGATAAAACCTAGCGACCGAATAAAATGCTTCAATCTTTGTACGATTCTTTCTTGCTTCGGGATTTTTGTGCGATTTCGAGTTTAAGAGTTCGTAAAATAACTTTTAAATACGAAAAGTATGCGTGACGTAGCCTGGCTAGTGGTACAGTCACCTCTGTCTGGCCATAGCGGAGCGTGCAACAGTATCTTGTTTATTATGCTAAAAGTTTATGTCAATTAATCATTATATTCCCAGAAAGATGCGAAGTGAAAAGTATAAAAATCGTTGTCATGCAAATTATTCATTACTCACCCTCTCTTACTACCGCCGACGGTAAGCTGGCTTGTAGGTAGAAATAGCAGTTCTCAAACGCAAGTGTCGCATCTGACGCACGTGTAGCCACCACGTAATTCGTGACAATAGCACACGTTGACGAATGACCCAATAAACTCTTTACTCATGTCAAGGGTTGTCACTTCCTCGAAGCTCAAACACAGTCATAAAACAAGTGACAACCGCCCGACGGCCACCGCCTTCGCTCAGAATATAAATCACGGAACTTGGCCAGTTTTATTATTCATCGAAGTTCCGAACCGTAGCGTGTGCCGTTACATGAATTTTGTAAAGTTGGTGACCCTAGCACAAAGGAGACTGCGCCAGTGGGTTGTTTTATGAATGCGGGATGAAGTGCATAGAAAAATGTACCTGTGGATTTATTTAAGAAACTTGTGCATGAAAGACGTATTTAGTACTCACCAGTGTGACAGTTAAGTTTGACGTGTCTGTATGTCTGTCTGTGGCGTCATAGCTGCCAAACGGATTGACCGATGTGGAAGACTATCGTCACCAGAAAGTAATTTTTTCGAAAATTATATTAAGGTGCTCGTTTGATCCAAAAGCGTTTTAAACAAGCAAGCAAACAAACCTGACAGCTGACCGCTGACGCCGGCCGTTCACGATCGCATTCGCCATCTCTTTTCTACCATCATCTTAAACCGTGACAGAAAGAAATGTGTTAGACAAGAAGGCTTTTAATAATGATCATGATGAGGATGATGATTGTAATACATAGTTACATAGGTGTAAACAGATGTTGTTCTAACAAAACATCTTCTATTTTTATGCTGTTAAATGATACGTTTATAGTGGGTTAATGATACCTACGTTTGTAAAAAAAAAGAAGTATAAGGTCATTTACAAAAGCCATTATTCTCGCTTTAATATTGCCTGTACACTTCATTGCATCCATGGTTGCTCTGAGGACGTATAGTAAATAATCCAATAACACAAATTAAATGATTTATGTGCATCGGGTCCTGGCCCAATTTGGGAATACCGGGTTGAGGATAGATTTTCACGGTCCAGTAAACCTGAATATCAGTTAGGAACTACAGACGGACAATGTTACTCTAAAGTATAGAGCACGGAACTAATTATAAGAAGAATAATATCCATGCTAATAATTATAAATGCGCAAGTGATTGTGTTTGTATATTTTTTTGTTTGTCCGTCTTTCACGTCGAAACGGAGCGACGGATCGACGTGTTTTTTAGCCAGAGAGTAACAGAGGCTACTTTTTATCCCGGAAAATGCGCAGTTCCCGAGGGAACAGCGCGCGATAGCCGAATAGCGCGGGTGAAGTCGCGGCCAAAAGCTGGTAGGTAATACATGTTTGTGTTTAAGATTATATTTTACCTTTGACAGAACCAAAGGGATGTTATTACCTAAGTTTGAGTTCCATACGTTTGAACGTTACAGTTTTTTGAATGTCTAAATGTCTTTGAAATGCCCATTGGATGCTGTAATATAAAAGAAAAAGAAAGAAAAATATTTATTCGTGACATTTTACAAAAGAAGAAAAATATATCATATATTATTTCAATAATATTTTTGGAAATATAGCTTTAACGTTAGGTACATACCTACTATCGACGTAAACGTCATGTTATTTTGTTATTAATAAATATGTCATGAAGTCAAAATATAAAGAGAACTGACGTTGTCATGGCGGATTCTCTACGGTTTGTGCTAGTGTCGCCCTCTGCGCAAAGCTGTGCGCAAGCTTTGCGTAATATTCCCTCATCGTGCGCCGATATAGCCACATCTCAAAAGCATATACGAATATGCGTTTCCTTCAAGGTTTCCTTAGTTGCTTAGGTCATGTTTTGATTTTTTATGTGCAACTAGCCGTTACCCGCGACTTCGTCCGCATAGAATTTGTTTATCGCTGTTCCGCGGGAGCTATGGAAATTTCCGGAATTTACGATCCAATGTCCATCTCCGGGACAAACTATCTGGATACCGAATTTCATTTAAATCGGTTCAATGGTAGATATGAATGATGTGATGAAGCAACAATCACACAGAATTACAAACTTGCGCATTTATAATAATAGTAAGATAAAGAGTTTGATCACTCGTCGAATCCGACTCGGCTGGGCAGCGTTCGGGAGGCTTCGCAGTGTCTTTTCGTCCAAATTACCGCAGTGTTTGAAGTCAAAAGTCTTTGACCAGTGTGTGTTGCCAGTGATGACATACGGATCTGAGACGTGGGCGCTAACGATGGGCCTCATGAGGAAGCTCAAAGTCACTCAAAGGGCTATGGAGAGGGCTATGCTCGGGGTTTCTCTGCGGGATAGAATCAGAAATGATGATATCCGCAATAGAACTAAGGTTACCGACATAGCTCGAAGAATTGTGAAACTGAAGTGGCAATGGGCGGGGCACATTGCTCGCAGGACTGATGGCCGATGGGGTCAAAAGGTTCTCGAATGGCGTCCGCGGACCGGGAGACGAGCTGTCGGTAGGCCTCCAACAAGATGGAGCGACGACCTGGTTAAGATCGCGGGATCGCGGTGGATGCGAAAAGCACAAGAGGTCTGAGTGGAGAGCCTTGGGGGAGGCCTATGTCCAGCAGTGGACGTCTTTTGGCTGACATGATGATGATGATGATGAAAGAGTTTAATACATACAAACATTGCTTCTGTTGCAAACTTTCCTTCTGTGGTTGAACCAGTTGTGGACCAGAGTGAAGACGCTCTGCGTCTTTTAACTAACGCCTGCAACGTCAACTTAAGTGCTTAAGGCGAATGTTCCCTGTCAGCTTGCGTTAACTCGCCGCCTTGGAGATCACTCGGTAAAAGATAAATGGATTTGCGAAAGTCATTTCGTAGGTTCTTTTTTTAACATACCTACTCGTAATCATGACATTACTAGCTGTTGTCCGTAATTCCATCCGCGTAGATTTCGTTCATCGCAATCCCGTGGGAACTATGTAATTTTCCTTATATAAACTATCCTAGGTCCTTCCCCGGAGATCAAACTATCGGTATACTGAATTTCATCTAAATAAGTCCAATGGTTTAGACGTGACAAACAAATAGACTTACAAACTTTCTCATTTATAATATTAGTGGGATTATTAGTTTTTTTAAGCGTCGACCCAAAAGTATGTCTGTTCATGGCATCGTAAAACGGATGAATGGATTTTGATGCGTTTTTTTATGTGAAAGCCAATTACCCTGTGGTTGGTTCTTAGCTATGTTTCAATAGCATCGATTCAGGAGTATTTGAGATGTTGAACTTTGAAATCTAAATATAGGGTGATTTTCAACTTTTCGCGATAAAAAAATCGGTCAAGTGCGAGTCGGACTCGCACACGAAGGCTTCTGTACCATTATCTATACAACATTAGACATTAGCAAAAAACGGCAAAAAATCAAGTTTGTTGTGTGGGAGCCCCCCCCTTTAAATAATTTGACATTTTAAAGTAAACATTTTGTGGAATATGGTGTGACCAACTGAACATTCTGTTTATATTTTAAACTGACCTATACAACTGAACATTCTGTGAATATTTCAAGCGACTACCTGTTGCCGTTATTAATATCAAGCAAAAACGGCAAAAAATCAAGTTGTTGCTTAGGAGCCCTCATTAAATAAGTATTATATTCTGTTTTTAGTATTTGTTGTTTTAGCGGCCACATTAATACATAATCTGTGAAAATTTCAAGTGTTTAACTATTAAGGATCAAGAGATCACGAGCAAAGTCTCAGTAATAGGGTTCTGTTGGCACCCTTTGGGTACGGAACCCTAAAAACGCATCAAAATCGACCCACCTACTTGAGAATTACGGTACGGTCAAGGACTTTAGTTCATGAGCCACCATGGAACCATTTCACAGTAAACGTCATAGTGATATCGCATTAATTGACAAGGAAAATTGTAATGACTTTTCCTTAGAAAAGGTTCCATGATGGATCATGAATTAATGTCCTTGAGTGTACTACAGACAGGCGTCAGCGTGAAAGAAAGAAAGAAAAGAAAGAAAACTTTTATTATTCACATTCAGAAAGACACAATACAAAAAAATCAAAACAAAAAAAACAAATACAAAAATTAAAATACACGATTTCGTGTCCCCGCAAAAGTGAAACGGCCGCTGACTCAGCAATAGGCGTTAGAGGCCTGCAACGATGATCTTCTGTCAGAACTGTCTGTGACTCACGGAATGATACATAAATATACTAAACTTATCCATGTGTAAATAAAATTAAGAAATAAAATAGATTTAATTGTAAGTACAAGAAATAAAGAAATAAATTACAATAAACCATAAGTAAAAACAAGGGACAAATCTATCTATCTCTATCTATAGCAGCCCTTGTTGCGTCCGTCTTCGAACGTAGGCCTCCTCTTCACGTTTCCACGTCTGTCTGTCCCCTGCCACCTTCATCCAGTTAATGCCGGCTTGCTGCCGGATGTCATCCGTCCATCTCTTAGGAGGTCTTCCTCTACCGCGGGTGTTGGCACGTGGTCTCCACTCCAGTATTCTTCGCACCCAGCGGCAGTGATCCATTCTGGCTATGTGTCCTGCCCATCTCCACTTCCGGCGCTCAACCTCCTCCACCACATCTACGACTTTCGTCTTTTGCCTGATCCACTCCTTTTTTTTCCGATGCATCAGAGTAACAAAAGGACAAATAAGTTGTTCAAAACAACAGGCTGGCGTACTCAAAGTGCTGGTTTAGTGAAGGGATTTTGGAGCGTCAATAAGTATTCCTTCAGCTTGCGCTTGAAGGTGTATCCACGGACGCTCCTTGGATAGGGGGAGGAATATCATTTCAGCACTAGAACGCTGCGAACTTAAAACTTCCGCGGAATGCCGCAGTCCGGTGTTTAGGCACAAGAGCCATTTCACTCCTGCGCTCACTCCTCGACCAAACCATTTTATTGTGGAGGTGAAACATATAACACCTCTCTTTTTGCGTCGGGTTTTAAGTAATTTATTGAATCAGGCGTTACTTTGCGGAGGTCCATATCAATGAACTAAAAGAATTTCCTTGCTCACCCGCGACCTTACGATAGCTAAGCTTATGCAAAATATGCGTGTTCATGCAGTTCCTCCACCTCCACACTGTAAGAACACACAAAAATCACACAAACCCATCTATCACCACCACCACACTACACTGACGCGTTTCGAACTCAACCAGAGCTCATCTTCAGAGTGACACAACCGTACACCATGCTACCAGTTGTTAGTCTAACAACGCGTTAGACTAACAAACGCGAGTTCGAAACGCGTCAGTGTAGTGTGGTGGTGGTGATAGATGGGTTTGTGTGATTTGTGTGTGTTCTTACAGTGTGGAGGTGGAGGAACTGCATGAACACGCATATTTTGCATAAGCTTAGCTATCGTAAGGTCGCGGGTGAGCAAGGAAATTCTTTTAGTTCGGGTTTTAAGATTTGAAGAACTACAGCATCGTCACGATCCATAATTTATACTGTCTCGAACACTCATAAAACTTCGTCAAAGTCTGACGACTTAACGCATTTCCCCGTCATATAGTTGCCAAGAGGACGCGCTACTTCCGGCCCGCTAATGAAATCCCCGAACAGAATTAAAAGCTTATAAATTAAGCGGTTTGACGTAGGGATATTCCTTAAGTTCCAGGGACATTATACTAAGTTCTGAAGGGCTAAGAAAAACAAGCGTTATCTGAGGTTACACCTTTTCCTTAATTAAATTGTTGCGAAGGGACGTTTCTTTGAAATGTTAGAAGCTTTGAAATATTACCTTGTCCCTAACTATAATTTAAATGCAAGAATCTCTGTTTGCTTTGTTTTGGGCAAGTCAATATTTTAACTTGAGAGTTGTTATTGTTAACGTTTGGGTGGGTTAGGCTTTGAGTATGAAAAATATCATCATTGTTACGTGAAGTGATGTGATATTTGTTAAGAGCGTTTATACCAGCTGAGCTGGCAACTTTGCATTTTTGTTAGTTTTTCTCGATTATTCCAAATTGATAAGCCGTGGTGGCCGAGTAGTTTGACCTATGGCCTCTCAAGCAGAGGATCGCGGGTTCAAACCCCGGCTCGCACCTCTGAGTTTTTCGAAATTCATGTGCGGAATTACATTTGAAATTTACCACGAGCTTTGCGGTGAAGGAAAACATCGTGAGGAAACCTGCACAAACCTGCGAAGCAATTCAACGGTGTGTGTGAAGTTCCCAATCCGCACTGGGCCCGCGTGGGAACTACTGCCCAAGTCCTCTCATTCTGAGAGGAGGCCTGTGCCCAGCAGTGGGACGTATATAGGCTGGGATGATGATGATGATTCCAAATTGAATGAAAATTAAATATGTGGTCTGATAGAACACTTCTTATTATATAGGTTAATGTGTCTACTCCAATAATTATTCGATATAGACTTTTATATTCTTTAAAAACGAACAAATGTTTATTAACGGATTTTAAACAAAATAAAAGTCTATCACGAATAATTAATGCAACGTTGCCAGCTCAGCAGGTATAAACGCTCTTAAATACAGTTTGTATAGCATAAAACTGCTTTCGATGAGCTAGGTTCGATTCAGGAGGCCATATTTGAATTTTGCCGTGGTATGAAAAACGCCTTATATTAGTAGGGAAACGTGTTTTTTTCGTGACTCCAGGCAAAGATCTTAAAGCTCTGGGTCGGATTAACCGACTCGTAGCCCCTATCAGTTGCTTGAAAATAAGCTCTTTCAAGGTTCAAGTTTAATTAAATAAACTTAGAGGATGCGTCGAAAAAAAAAACAAACAATAATCCTACTAATATTATAAATGCGAAAGTTTGTGAGTGAGTGAGTATGTTTGTTACTCCTTCACGCTGAAACGGCTGGACGGATTTGGATGAAATTTGGTATGTAGATAGCTGGACGTCTGGTATAAAACATACATACTTTTTATTCCGATATTACTACGGGATAGGGATAAAATCTCGAAACAACGAACGCTGGGCTTAGTCATGAAATTTGACATGATTGTTTTTAATGTAACGTCAATAAAAGCCACGATTTAAATTTTCGCGAATTCCCACGGGAATTTTAAAAATCCTGGGAATTTCAATTCAGCTGCTGGAGTTTAATGATTACGTGTGCGAAACCGCGGGTTAACACTAGTAATTATATGGTTTTGTCACCGAGGACACAAGTTTTCCAATTAATTTCAAGCTGTAGTAAGTATTGTAGCTGAGCTGTGTGTGTGCGCTGGCCCCATAGCCGATGCGAGGCCTGCGGCCCTAGGCATATCTATCCCATCCCAGCCTATATACGTCCTACTGCTGGGCACAGGCCTCCTCTCAGAACAAGAGGGCTTGGGCCATAGTTCCCACGCGGGCCCAGTGCGGATTGGGAACTTCACACGCACCATTGAATTGCTTCGCAGGTTTCCTTCAGCGCAAAGCTCGTGGTAAATATCAAATGTAATTCCGCACATGAATTTCGAAAAACTCAGAGGTGCGAGCCGGGGTTTGAACTCACGACCCTCTGCTTGAGAGGCGATAGGTCAAGCCACTAGGCCACCACGGTTTCTGCACCTAGGCATATCATATTACTATAACTTTCATGCCTACTTGCCTAATGGTTAATCTGGCCCTGGGTCCAACTCCCATAGAAAGTGGTCAATCTCCTTCCCCAATGTTCTCACTCAGACCGGTCTTGTGCTTTTCGCATCCACCGCGATCCCGCAATCTTAACCAGGTCGTCGCTCCATCTTGTTGGAGGCCTCCCGACAGCTCGTCTCTCGCTCCGCGGACGCCATTCGAGAACTTTTTGACCCCATTGGCCATCAGTCCGAGCATCAGTAGCGAGTTTTACAAGTATTTAATTTGCGAATTATTTGTCGTAAAGCTAATAGCTTTCGATATATTTATATTTGCTAGCCACCGTATCCCACCCCATGGCCCGTATTTGTAGTCGGGTTGTTTATCCTCCCTGACAACTTCCAAGGTCGGTAGGGCGCCGAACAGAGTTCGTGACACTATTGTTTACTCGCCAGTGAACACCTCTATTGTTTTTAGCCCGACTTTCGGCGAAGTTTAGGCCGAAAATTGAATTGAAAATGAACGAAATTTTTTAATTTCGTTTTTTAAGGCGTACCTGATTGCTAATAAAGGAAATCCTTTCACTGTCGCTTCTCTGTCCGTCTGTCTGTCTCAGAGCTGTATCTCGAGAACCGTTTTAGATAGATGGCTGAAATTCACACTTTACCTACATCGTTTCGGGTTTGAGGTTTGTGTATATTATTTTTGGCTCTGACTGTACGAAAACCTCGTTGCGTGACTCGCTCTTGGCTGTTTTTTTTTATGTCAATAATTATTTCTTATCACTATCTCGGCCTATATATGGCCAACTGCAGGACACAGGCTTTCTTTCAGGATGAGAGAGAGGGCTTCGCTCGTATATAGTTCTCAATGGGTTCCGTGTTATTTATTATTATTTTTAAAATGGTGTTTACGACAATTGAGTCCCAAGGGAGCGAAGTAAAACAACTCATCTAGGTTGGTCTTACCTCTGAGAAAACGCGTGTTTTTCAAGTTTCAGTCAGATCTAAACTCGGTCACGCGGTTACATGCAAACAGCAGCAACGTTTGAGTTGTATAAAATCAAAGTAGCTTTCGATTTTCGTCCAAAAATTCGGCGATCGGCACCAGTGAAGTCTCTAGCGGCTCGAAACAGGATGGTATTTGTTTACCTGGCTCAAGGCATCTTTATTGGAGGTGTCGTGCGTGTTTGAATAGTTCTCTTCACGCCTTTGTAGAGATACACGCTTAACTTGTGTGATTTGATTTTATTTTTAACCCGCGAATTGCTTGGGCGAAATAAATAGTACCATGTTTATATAGGGTTGTAATGGAACTTTGTCTCATTTTGCAGAAAGCCGTGGCAGACTAACGATTTCACCATGGTTTCTTAAGCCGAGGGTCACTTATTCGAGCCCTCAGGCTCATCTCACCATGAACTTTCGGACAAGAGCATGTCGGGCCATGCTCAGTGTAGAGTTCCGTAGTTCCCGACCGTCACAATAGGCGCACTTAAAATACAACTTTTTTAGTTAGATCGATAGGTACTTAACTGTTATTATAGTTTAAAGGCTAAAAACGGGCCAATCACACAAACATCCAGCATATTCCGTCCCAACCCCATTAACTCAGGAAAAATCTTAACAGCGCGAAGTAGAATTTCAACGTCGAGGGTACAGCGCCATCTATCGGCAAATTGGGTAACTAATTTGCAGGCTAGAAATAGTATTGTATGTTGATGGTTTTTCAGAGGTAATTCTTTATTTTATTATATGAACCGATTTCAATATATTTTTTTTATTTGAAAGAAGATACTTGAGAGTGATGGTATAGGTATTTTAAGAAATAAATGCACGCAGTGGCGGTTAAATTACTATCTCAGTTTAGAAGTCCTTTTTGTACAAAAACTTATTTGAACTTTCGGAATGAATATCTCCGAAAATATTCACTTTATCATAAAACGGTTTTGCAAATCCCTATTCATTTTCAAATAGGTACCTAGGTATCCAGCGATACCCCACTACATAGGGTGAAAGTGAAAAAAAAAACATTCCCACTACGTTTATGGGAGGTACCCTAATTTTTTTATTTATTTTACCACTGTCAGCGTGACTGATATGTAATTGTATATTCATATCAAATACACAGCATTCTAGTACTAACAGTTTCTGATCTTAGCCGCAGACAGACAGACATGACGAAACTATAAAAGTTCCTAGTTGACTACGGAACCCTAAAAAGATTTTTTATAAGTTGTTGCACTGTTTTTCTCGGAGGAGCTGGCATCGCTTCTTGGATTCAAACACACACACGCAACTGGACTTATGATGACTTGATTTGTCAAGTGTATAGTTGCAGTGTTTTGACATTTTTGTACAGTTTAAATGAATACATTTTTTCTTATCGTCATAGAAAAAATTGAAAAATCATTAGATACCAAACAAAAACGCCAGCAACAATAAAAAAAACGCCCGAAAAAAAAACGCTGACAAGTTAAAAATAATTATGCACTACCTAGCTGTTGCCCGCGACTTCATCTGCGAAGAATTCGTTTATCACTATCCCGCGGGGACTGCAGATTTCCCGCAAAATTAGCCTAAGTTAATTTAGCATACGTACCTAGTATTTTTTTTTATCTAAGCGTCTTCGGTGTTGGGGGACCGCTAAGGTTCACCGAAAACTAAAGCACGTATATGTTTTATTTTTTTAAGTATTGATAAAAAAGCGGTAACTCGAGTTGTAGCGTTTTGCCATTTGACAAGCAGACGTCTGCAATAGGCTACTTTTTACTCCGTAATTCCTACGAGATAGGAATATTATAATAGTACTAGGATTACCTTCAAGTACATACTTAAAAAAATAACGTTAGAAGTATGTATTTTCACTCAAGGCTGATTACAATTTGACCACAAAATTCTACTCCACAATCTCCCTTTTCCGAAGGAATGTTTTCCCTTAATTTCTGTATTGGAACAACTAGTGAATATTAATAGGTGCCTGGCGAAATTATATCGACGGCATCATCGAGCTCCGTAAATACTTATTTTGATCCTGGCAACTTCTTTGTAACGAGTGTGGGGGATGTGGTTCGGAAAATAAACGTTTAACTTCGTATTGGAGATTATTTTGTGCTTTGGAAAATGACAATTCCCTCGATTTTCTTGTGTATACAATAGACAGTTTTCTTTTGTTTTATCACATTTTTTCGAGTAGGTCCTTTGTTTTTAAAACCATCTCATACATATTGAATAATATATTGATTGATATTATTATTATTTATGAGTTGGTCTCGGCGTAGTACACGTCCTAATACAGACTACAGAGCATAGGCGTTAAAGGAAAATAAAGGGGGTACTTAGAGATTTATAATATAAAAAAATGATTGCTCTGGTTCATTAGTCTAGCATCAGGTGAACGGGAACGGAAACACTGCTCTGAGGATGAACTCTGGTTGACTTCAAAACGAGTCAGCGTAGATGCGGTGTTGATAGTTGGGGTGTGTTCTTACAGTAAAGAGTTGGAGGGGCATGGCATGACACACATTTATCGTAAGGTCGCGGGTGAGCAAATTAAGTACGTACTTCATAGTTTAAAGCTAACACTTAACCATAAGAAATTGTGCAAGAGCCACCTGTCTAAATCTTTGGACTCAGCAACTTAATTAGTCAACTAAGTGTTTCATTAAGTTTAAAGTGATAAGCAGAGGTCACCCGTAACCTTGAGGCCAACGATTCCATCGGTTGCCATAGCAACCACGCGTACGGTGTCACTGCTAACATATAAAATTCAACCTTAAATTATCAGCTTTATGGTTGAGAAAAGCTTGGTTTGAAGTCATGTTAACACGACGCTATAAGATTGGTAACATCTGAATTTGAACTGTAATGAGCAAAAAATACAACCGAATTGATAACCTCCTCCTTTTTTGAAGTCGGTTAAAAAAGTAAGGTTGGAAGTTCAGGTGACTAGTGGCGCTAGTGTTTTGTTTGTTACGCGAATTAGAATCTTTATGACGTAAGTGTTTAAGTAGAAAAATGATGATTGCGTTTGTTGCTTTAACGTTTCTTGCTACCCAATAGAGATAATTTTGATTATTTCACTCACAACAAGTGAATGCTTCAGGTATTAATATAATAATTGCAAATATTTGTATGTTGTATTTAAATGATAATGTCATGTAAAATCATAGTGTAATAGTCTAAAAAACACGATTTAAAATGATAACTGCCTCACTACTCCATTATCAAAAGTTGGAAACTAAACTTTATCAAAATGAACCCGCAGCTAGGTTGTCATTCTGTCTCGGAGTTCCAATGTCTAGCTTCCGACTCCATCATCAGATCAGCTCGACGTTACTATTGTTCTACTATCACCAAAACTAGGTACACATAATTGCCAAGTTTCACATCAATCCCAATAATATTATAAATATTGAAGTTTCTAAGATAATATAAGATTATTTATTCAATAATTTGCAGGTGGTAGCACCTTGTGCAAGGTCCGCCCGGATTGCTACCACCATCTTGCTCGCTAATCCTGCCGTGAAGCAGCAGTGTTTGCACTGTTGCGTTTCGGCGTGGAGAGTAAGACAGCCGGTGAAATTACTGGCACTTGATAGGTATCCCATCTTAGGCCTCTAGGTTGGCAACGCATCTGCAATCCCCCTGGTGTTGCAGGTGTCTATGGGCGGTGGTGATCTCTTACCATCAGGAGACCCACTTGCTCGTTTTCCATCCAGTCGAATAAAAAAAAAGCTCAAAATAACAATAAATACAATGTTTTACAAAATTCTATGTAACACGTTTGCCCGCACTAGAGTTACTAAGTAAGTCTAAGTCTGTTTGTTTGTTATGTCATCACGTCTTACCCGCTGAACCAATTTAGATGAAATTCAGTATACAGATAGTTGAATCCCGGGGAAGGACAAAGGATAATTTTTATCCCGGTAAGTTGAATAGTTCCCGTGAGATAGCGATAATCGAATTCTACACGGACAAAGTCGCGGGCAACAGCTAGCAACAATAATAACAGGTAAAGCTTATATATTAATAATAATTTAATCATTGTTATAAACAGCCTCAAGCAAGCGCAGCGTAGGACGTCCACCAACGAGATGGACGGATCACCTGGTTAAAGTCGCGGGTTCACGGGGGATGCAAGCCGCTTCCAATCGAAGCAACTGGAGGTCTATGGAGGCCTATGTCCAACAGTGGACGTCCTTTGGCTGATATGATGATGATGATGATGATAAACAGCCTAAAAATAATCGCAGTAGGACGCTGCCGAGTTGATACTGCTTTACGCTAAGGTTGCTTATATTACTACAACTATTGATTACTACCTCAACGAACTTGACTCGTCGACCTTAGGCACTTGTCTCACCGCCAGCGAGGAAACGATTGGCTATCGACTATTTTCTCGCTCAAGAAACGAACAAAAGATATAAGATCCTGTGTGAGTAAAAGAGACACATATATTAATAGTTGATCGCTGGCTGTTCACACTGTCGGCGAGAACTCGCTCTTACATCTTTTGTCGCAGCGACAAGAGCTATAAAACTCGCTGAGCTATAGATACTCGCTCAGCGATGTCAGCTTGGCAGCCGCCCCGCACGAGCGAGTCGAGTGGAGCGAGTAATCGCCCGTCGCACGCGAACACTCGCTTACAGCCGAGCGACAAAACTACACTCGCTTCTCGCTGCTCGCCCACTCGTTTCTAGTTACTCGCTCTACTCGCTTCTCGCTCATCGTCGGCGGTGGGACAAGTGCCTTATCCGCTACATGAATGTAGGGAACGTCACGCCGCAACTATACAGCACCAGGATGTGTCACTCCCTCCTCAAGATCAAGCGATAGCCGATGCGTCGCTTAAAATTTCCGGCGAGACATACGTAGGTGTTTACGAGTATAGTTAACATTATTATTAGACTAGTGTATACCCGCTGCTTTGCACACGTAAATCATTAGGTCCAATTGCTGAATTGAAATTCCGGGATTTTAAAAAAACACATTAAGAACAATCATGGTTAAATTTCATGACATGACTCTAAGCCCAGCGGTTGTTGTTTCAAGATTTTACCCCTATCCCTTGGGAATATGCAGAATAAAAATAAAAAGTAGGCTATGTTTTATTCCAGATGTCCAGCTATCTAATTGATAAGTACCCGTTTTCTAAATATATTAATATCACGGGCCAAAAATAAGTATACCACCTTTTAAGCCATTTTTCAAAGGTGGGAAAATTTTAATAAAAAACCATTCTTTTGTTTTTTTTTTCATTTGACAGCGATTTAGTGAAAGCGTGAACTTAAAATTGTTAAAATGGAGAAAGAACAGTATCGGTCTGTAATTAGATTTTTGTTTTTGGAAGGAAAAACATGTGATGAAATAAAAGTAAGAATGCAAGCGGTTTACCATGAATGTGCTCCTTCTATGACAACCGTCAGATATTGGTATAACGAGTTTAAGCGGGGGAGAACAACCGTCTTTGATGAGGATCGCCCAGGCCGGCCAATTGAGGTGACTACAGACGATATGGTTAAGAAAATTGAAAATATTGTTTTAGCCGACCGCCGAATTAAACTTCGAGAAATTGTTGATGCTGTAAACATTTCAATCGAGAGGTACACGTATTAGAAGAAAAATTGGGTATGAAGAAAGTATCGGCGAGGTGGGTGCCGCGTTTACTCACGGAGGAGCAAAAACGGAACCGACTGACTACTTCGGAGCAGTGTTTGGTCGTGTTCAAACGTAACCCGAAGGAGTTTCTGCGTCGTTTCGTGACCGTGGACGAAACGTGGGTTCACCACTACACCCCGGAAATGAAAGAGCAGTCGAAGCAGTGGATTTTACCGGGTGAACCTGCTCCAAAGAAAGCAAAAACCGTCCCATCGGCTGGAAAGGTCATGGCGACTGTTTTTTGGGATTCGCAGGGTATTATACATATTGACTACTTGGAAAAGGGGAAAACGATAACATGGTAGTACCATGCCAATTTATTGGCTGAATTTGACGCCGTGTTGAAGGACAAACTACACCATTTAAAAAAGAAAAAAGTACTGTTTCATCACGACAACGCCCCGGCTCATTCGTCCAGAGTTGTGACGGCTAAATTAGCACAGTAACGCTACGAACTATTGCTTCACCCCTCTTATTCTCTAGATTTGGTCCCATGCGATTTCTTTTTGTTTGCCAACCTAAAAAAATGGCTCGGTGGTAAACGATATGGATCAAATGACGAAGTCATTGCCGCTACAGAGAGGCCTATTTTAATGACTTTCCAAAATCATACTTTTTGGATGGTTTAATGAAGCTTGAGTATAGGTGGAATAAATGTATAGAGTTAAAAGGTGACTACGTAGAAAACTAAATGCATACATACAAAAAAAATAGTGTTTTCTTTCCATAACCGGGTACTTTTCAAACAGCCCTCGTACATAGGTACTCGTACCAAATTTCAACTCTAAGCCCAGCGGTTGTTATTTAGAGATTTTATCCCTATCCCGTGGGAATATCGGGATAAAAAGTATTCTATGTTTTAATCCAGGTTATAAACTAACTTTTTGCCAAATTTCATCCAAATCCGTCCAGCCGTTTCAGCGTGAAGAAGTAACAAACATACTCACTCACTCACTCACTCACAAACTTTCACATTTATAATATTATATAGTAGGATAGGATTCAGCTGTGAAAAAGGTATAGTATTTATTAGGTTAGTATACAGCGTGTATTTTTGATACTACCTCAAACTTTAAGGGCCGTTAGTGAAGGCCCTAATAATCACATTTTATTATGTTTTAGTAAAAATTTTGGACTTTTTTTAGGTGGTAGGACCTTGTGCAAGGTCCGCCCGGATTGCTACCACCATCTTGCTCGCTAATCCTGCCGTGAAGCAGCAGTGCTTGCACTATTGTGTTTCGGCGTGGAGAGTAAGACAGCCGGTGAAATTACTGGCACTTGAGGTATCCTATCTTAGGCCTCTAGGTTGGCAACGCATCTGCAATACCAGGGGTATTGCAGATGTTTATGGGCGGTGGTGATCTCTTACCATCAGGAGACCCACTTGCTCGTTTGCCAACCAGTCGAATAAAAAATAAATAAAAAATAAAATATAATTTTCCTTACAAAGTTAATTAGCACGCAATGTATCACTACGCGATACTACTTTGTTTTTATTCAAAACGTCGCACTTGTTGACGTGACAGCTGTCACAGAACACTTCTCTCTCGTATCAAGTTATTGTACGCATTACTTTGCTGCACGAATATATTTCAAAAATTTATTACGCTCTGGTAGATAATTCTAAATCAACAATTGGTTATGATATCGGTTCACAGCAATTAAATCTTCGTCTGGTTACAGTTTGAGGTAGTATCAAAAATACACGCTGTATATATATATATATACAGCGTCAATATATATATAATGGGACACTTGACACCAATTGACCTAGTCCCAAACTAAGCAAAGCTTGTCCTATAGATACTAGGCAACAGATAAACATACTTATATAGATAAATACATACTTAACTACATATTAAACATCCAAGACCCGTGAACAAACATTCCTATTATTCATACAAATATCATAGTAATTTAGTATTAATCCTAAAAATATTCGTTTGTATAAATATATAACGATCAGCTACATTATGTCCATGTGTCACTTCATTAAAATTCTTCACGTAGGACGTCCACTGTTGGATATCGGTCTCCCCCATAGACATCCAGTCGCTTCGGTTGGCAGCGGCCTGTATCCACCGTGAACCCGCGGCTCGTTGGTGGACGTCCTACGCTACGCTTAAACTTAGTGTAAGCAAACAATTTATTATTCACGAATTAGTCTTTTACCCGCGGCGTCGTTTAATCTAGGCATTTGAATTGAAAGTTTGGGAATTTTTCTATTCTTTACATAAAAAACTCACTCACACATCTCTGGTCGAAACGGCGCCTAAGGCTGCGAATGTATTTTTCATGAACCAATAGAAACTCTTCAATTATCTAGCCTTGCTCCGCTTGGCTGTTTCCACCAGAGATGTGCTGTGTGAGGATAGGTAAATGAAGCGTTCTATTGGTCCATGAAAAACACATTCTTCGCAACACGTGCTCGCAACACATCGCTAAAATCGGTTTTGTTAGTGAATGAGTCCACATGAGTGAATATTATAATGATTTCAAAAATGGATATCTACGGAACAACTTAACATTATTTACTGTATCCTGTCCCTTTCTAAATAACTTACCACAAAAGAGAGATACGTTATCCCAGCCATTAAATCTACCATAAGATGTAGTTTGTATTGATGTTCCATGGCACTCGATGTCTATCGGAAGGCATTGGTGCCATATCGGGTACAGGAGACTCTTTAGAAATGATTTTTACGAGAACTGGAAGATATTTTGTTAGGGAGATAAGCCCGCCTGCGTGCTGTGTAAGTTAAGTGAAATGTTGGGAACAGGGTAGTTGACACTTCAATAATACTTCAAAGATTTATTTGTAATGAAAAAAAGCCTAGAAAATATTTTTTCAGTTAACTACAAAATTGGGTTATAGTCTTTAAGCCAATTTTGCAGTTAACTTCAAAGCAACTATAACTTAAGTTGCTTTGAAACAAAAGAATACCTTAATCAATTCAGTTACCAAATAAATGAAAATAGCAACTTGCAATTCACGTGTATAATCAAGTTAACCCCTGGTGTTGTAGATGTTTATGGGCGGTGGTGATCTCTTACCATCAGGAGACCCACTTGCTCGTTTGCCATCCAGTCGAATAAAAAAGGAAAAAGTTTTGGCCTTATAAAAAGAAATCAGATTGAATAGCTTGATGTTTACTGAAACAGACGTTAAATACTGCGCGGAGGTCCATAATCAATGTACTAAAAACAATTACTTTGAGGGTTGACTAGAAGAGATCCCTTTAAGAGTAATACAATACAATACAATACAGTACTTTGCTTACTCGCGCGCAACCTTAAGATAGCTACGTCTAAGCAACCAATGTATGTTCATGCAGCTCCTCTAACTCCACACTGTAACATAAAACCAACTATCACCTTCACCACATTACACTGACGCGTTTCAAACTCAACCAGAGTACATCCTCAGAGCAACACAACCTGTTACCATGTTAGACTATGTCTAGCTATGTGTTTTATTTACGACAGTAAAAATACCCAAAGTATATCGCAAACCGTAACGTAACAGAGTAAAGCTAAAGTAATTAAATACTATCTAATGTATCCAAAGGCACCGAACCTATTCGCTTACTTAATCTCTCTAATTAAATGACGGAAAACATTTTAATTAAGGCAGAGTATCTTCGGTGGAGGCAAACATTAGGCAGGAGCCAATATGGATGTTTACGGAGTAGGCTAACCATTAAAACGATCGAGTTACAATTCCTAGATATAGACAATGATGTTAGATTATATGGAAATAGTTGGCTGATTGAGTTTCCAGGGAAACAGTGGACATTTTATAAGTTTTTTTTTAAATAATTCGTAGTTAGCTTCAACGACACTATCGATGATTCTGCCAATTTCGAGGTTGAAAAAAACCCCATCGGTTGGGTTTTGTGAAATATCCCATGTTAGCCCTCTACCTACGTTGGTCCGAAATTTTTCTACACATGTAAATACCGCTAAAATTAGGGCATTGAACCATGTTCGGCCAAAAAAACAGCACTCGTAAATTAACAATGGCCTTCCCCTTAGAACGCCACAATAAACGACAACTCACTACTTGCTCATCCCCTGGTTGCTCGCAACTCGACCATCCACACCTCCCCATCCCCTCCATCACCATCACCTTCCAATCCAATCTAGATCTAGATGGTTGGCAGTCTTCTACTGTGGGTTTTTCCAGAAATTTCCTGCCTCGCACAGCAAAGCTCTGGAATCAACTATCGCCTGCGGTATTCCCGGAACGATATGATCTTCAAGCTTTGAAAAAAAGAGCGTACTCCTACCTAAAAGGACGGCAACGCACTTGTGACTCTTCTGGTGTCCATGGGCGACGGTAATCCGTTTCCGTTTGCTCGTTTCCCCCCTATATCAAAAAAAAACTCGGGATATCATCGCCTGTCCACCTAGTGGGAGGAATGTCTTCGGGTTCTTGGTCGACATTCGAGGAATATATCTCCCATAAATATGACTCCGTGGACAGGGAAGTTGTTAACTTAATATTTTTACTGGTGGTTATTGAAATGAAATCTTCTTAAGGTGAGATTTATTTTGATTTCACCAGTACCACACTACCTTACAGTAATAAGATTAAAACACTAAGGGGCTGTTTCACCACCCATTGATTAATTTTAACTGACGGATACATTTGATGCCGTCTCCATCTATTCTAACAAAACAGAGACGGCATCACATTGAACCGTCAGTTAACACTAATCAATGGGTGGTGAAACAGACCCTAAAACTAAGTTACGAGGTGAAACGATAGGACACCAAAAAGGGCCTCCACTCTGGTGTTGCCACACGTTATGTGCTGCAACGCTGGTTTTCTGTTGAGCCCAAACGTTATAATACGTAGCTATGCATGAGCCATAGTCATATTATAGTAAGTAGCTCTCCGACTAGTGGAGGTTGGCAGTCAGCGTCGCATATCTCTCTTGGTCTTTGGCGAGGATGAAGAGCTCACTTGTGACTCCGGTCCATTCCTGGATGTTTCACAGCTACTACGATTTCTTCCCTCGCCCGACAGCTTTTCTTCCAACCATTATGACCAAGATTATCAATTGCAGAAGTTGAAATGAAATGATGAATTATTTACTCTGAAACCAAACAAAGCAATTATATATAACTTTCATTATTAATGTAAAACAACAACATAGAACCGCAGAACCTAATAAAATAAAGCAACAAGCTAACAAAGTATCTAATTCAGCGTATCCACATGTTTTGGCTCAAAGCCAGTGACCACCGAATGGATATCACACGGTACAACTTAATTCGTTTAATCAAGC
This sequence comes from Choristoneura fumiferana, assembly GCF_025370935.1. Classification (NCBI taxonomy): domain Eukaryota; kingdom Metazoa; phylum Arthropoda; class Insecta; order Lepidoptera; family Tortricidae; genus Choristoneura; species Choristoneura fumiferana. The sequence continues at coordinate 20,887,644 of NC_133489.1, read as the reverse complement.
CACGATAGCTAGTTCTACCTAAACGAAATATTTAAATTTATTTGGGGTTGTTGACAGTGCAGAGTGAGACGAATACATTAAAATGTCATGTCCCTGACAGGGCGTCTAGCGTACCTTGACAATTTTCTCGTATATTTTACAAAATAGTGAAAATACTGGTTGGTTTGACAAAACGAATACAGATTTATACAAGATGCGAATAAATAATCTACTCGTATACCTATCAATAATTCGAATTACTAACAACGAAACAGTTAACATTAAATGGAGATTAAGGTAACAATTATATGTTTTTACAAGCTTTTATTTAGTTTCATCTGTGCCGTAGTCTGTCTGTCTGTCTGTAATCAAATCTTGTTGAACTTCCAGTGATTGAATTGAGTTGAAATTTGGTATACTTATGTAAATTGCGGGACAATACAATAAACTGTTAGTGACATCCTGGTAGTCCAGCCAGGATGGTCTCCACAGGACGGAACTCTTCAACGGTTAATGGCATCGACTTGAAATTTGGTAAGCAAATGTAGTTTGGGTGACAATATAATTACAGTTAACAAAAAGTACGGTCAACAAAAAAAATCTTCTTCTTAAATCTTTTTTTATTTCGAACAAAAATACAATAAAATTTTGGCCCATCATTCTGTTCGTTTAACTGGCAACTGGCAACATTATGGAGTATATAGAGGAATATTGGTGTTATTAAAAGTGTGGAATGGTATTTAACAGCCGGCGCTGCAGTAGCAAGCAGTTAAATTGTATAGGAAACTTTATAACGATAAAGCAGAAAGATCACCCAATATTTATTAAAATAAAATAAAAAATCTTTGGAGGGATTTGATACTGTTATTTAACGCTTAAAAGCTGGAAACTCATGTAACATAATCCAAGATGACATTGTTTAATTTCTACATTCTATTCATTGTATTGGTGTAAGAAGTTTATGTATGTTTAAACAACGCAGACCACAAAGGTCAAGGCCATCATGCTAAATATTACCCCATGTATATCTTTTCCAAAAATCCAACTTAGCCAGATGGCCCACTACTTGAACGTGCGAAACAGCTTAGCTTGATAGTACGAAATAACCATAAGAGCAGCAATCAGGGGGACATAAACAAGGTGCAGGCCCAAATGGAAGCAGTCTATGCACAGTAGAACGCACAAAAACAGTAGGGCAATTTCACATAAAACATAACCTAACCAATTTAGAAAAATTTCAAGCCTTCCTATCCTCCTATTGTCATTTCAAAGTCCAATATCTCAAAAAGAGGTAAACCAATCTTTATCAAACAGCTAAAAACCACCGCAAAGAAACTCAAGAGCTACGATACCACAGACAGACATTGGCATCAAACTAACATGCGCGATAATACTACCGTGCGAAAATAGTAAGTTTAAGCGGCAATTACACTGCGTCGTTTACCTAATGCGGTCGCCGAATCTGTTTCAAACTACTTCGACGAACGACTGTCGCCTTTACACTAGTCTGTCAGTCTACTGCGGCGGCCATATTAAGACGGTGGCAGCTGTCGCTCGCCGAATGCGGCCGACTACCGTGTCCTTTACACTTTTGCGGTCGCCGCATGCTGCATGCGGCGAACGACTCAGTGTAATTGCTGCTTTATGCACCCAGCAGAGTAATAATAATAGGATTAAATTCATTGATTGCTAACGTCATCTAGACATTTGAATAAAACAGGGTAATTAATGTCTTTTTCAACATACCCTTGCCAGCAGAGCGTTAATGAAATTCTATAGGTACAATATTACTGTCTAGATTTTCGAGAAGGTTCAATTCAAAGTGTATAGTACTCGTATAAAGACCTTTTAAAGAACGTGGGTGATGTTTGCTCGAAGACGCTTATAAGCAGTGGCATTCACTCGAACAAAAAGCAAAGTTTTACAAGATAGCCGCGTTAGTTTCATTTTTGCCACGTTCGTTAAGATCTTTGTCGCACGTGAATAAAATGGGGTTCCTGAAAAAACGGTATATGTGTTATTTAAATTATACTAAGCAAACATTCGAACAAACAAAACATAAAGCAAAATTATATTAGATTATCCGATTAAAACATTTTTACACCGTTTCAGAAGAAACGTCAAATGATTGACCTAGATAAACTGTAAATTGATCTTTGGGATGAAAATTAATGAAAATAAAACAATAATAACTAATAACGTAAAATGAACACGCAGCACGCTATACACACACACACGCAGCATGCCCACGGGCATGGGCTATGATACTCTAAAATAGAGTATTGTCCTCTTTTTCATGTAGGCGTACTTTATAATCTACGACACCAATAAAGTACGCTAAAATACTCTATTTACGTAAAACTTATTCTTACTGGCTCGTTACTGGTTATGAGTACTTATGAGACTAAATAAACTGGTATCCACTTTTAAGGAGAAATAATAAATACTCTTTTTTTATTCTGTGTACTTTATTTTTGTCCTTCTAAAATGAAAAAATACTTTATTCGCCCTAAAAAAAGGTGGCAACCCTAGCTATGACCAATATGACAGAAAACATGTTATTTTTTTGTTTCCTTGTCGCGCTGCGTGTTTTCTAACTTTTTTGGTGACCAGTTGCTAAACAGTATAGTTAGGTATGCAAACTTTTTAAGACATATTTTTAAATTATGTCCTCTCAACCCAATTTACTGTCATTTGGTGCAAATGAAAAATCGTCCACTTGAATTGGCCATTTTGAATTTGAACCAAAATGAATATCAACCAACATGAATTTTGTCAAAATGTAATTGTGCTGAAAAATAATTAAGTACATCCAAATTTATTTTTGTTGTAAATTAATTGAACCCAAATGGAATATTGTTCATTATAAATTAGGAGCAAAATTAAATAAGCAATAAGTGAATGTTGTCTAAATCAAGTCTTAACTTAATATGTAGGCCCAAAACAAATGATTTCGGGTGGAACGTTTTTGCAATTCGTCATATAAATTTCTGTGTGTACGTAAATACAATTGGTCGTTTTTTTTCGGCATACATATTCATATTCATTTATTCATAAAATTAAAAATTTTGCATGTCAAATATTTTAGTATATAAAATCATTATTACAATTTATTATACAATTGAAAATGCAGCCGAAGCCAATCAAATTAACAATAAAAATACAATTGATATTAATCATTCCATTGAAATAAAAAATAATAAAATTTGACAATTTTTTAAAGGACAAGGTTCCATTTTCGACGATATTCAGGATGGACAATTTTCCTTGTTGATGTATTTCAAATTGTCATTTTCCTGCTTTGACGTATAATCAAGTTGTTCATTTTCCATTTGCACCAAATGACAGTAAATCCTCAACCTCTATGTCACCCGATGGTAAGTGCAGGGAGATGGAAGATGAGCTTTGTTTCTGTAACAGCCTACAGTTATATGAACAGCTACAGCGGTACTGTGGCCCGACGTCTCTAATGCGCCCGATAATACGGCCTAATGCGCGGCAGCGCGTGTGTATGAGTTATGAAGCGCGATAATGCTATCTCGTGTGACTTGTGACTGCCATTTTGTAAGTCGCGAGGTGAGTTTTTGTTAGACATCTTTGTCATTTGTTTTGAGAATGAAGAGATACGAGGAAGTAGGGTTAAAAATGGTACATTGGGTTCTATCATTCTTCTGATTTGTGCACTCCGTTTAACAACGCATCTTTCATCATCAACATTGGCCTATTACCATTTCGACGGCCCCCGCGAACAAACGCATACCTAATGTCTTATATGCGATTTTTATTTTATTTTTTAATTAATAACGGATCATCTATGTTTTTTTCAAGTACCTATATATATTAAATATAATGACCCGGATAACTCACGTCTTAAATCAAGTTTAGCTCGACATGTTTCGGGCTAATCCGTAGCCCTTCGTCTTCGGAGCAACGCGACTCAGCGGCTGCTGCAACACGCGCACAGGCTACGGATTAGCCCGAAACAGTCGAGCTAAACTCGATTTAAGACGTGAGTTATCCGGGTCATTATATTTAATATGAGTCAGTCTCATGGTAGTTTCATACCTATATATGTATAATAATAAATACCTACGCTACGAAGTGAAAAATTCGAAGTTCGTATCTTGCCGTCTCCCGCTGACGCTAATATTATCTAATACGAGAGTGAGAAGGACGGTAGATACAAACTTCGATTTTCGAATTTCGTAGTAGCCCCCCAGTTCGCAGTTTCGTAGGGGTATCCAATTTAACTTATCTCTCGTCGGAACACATGCGGACATCGCGATTGGGTGTTAATATACTACTCGTAAGTTACTTCAGCGACTGCTCTTGTCAAAGAGAAATTAGACGACTTTTAAGTTTTGGCCTCATCTACAGACATCAAGGGGTCAATCACGTTCAGCTGTATGTTCAAAAGAAGTTCCTGTTTTGTTAAGAAAATAATTTCAGATGATAGTTTTTTTTTTGCTTTTAGTGCTATATAATGAAAATAAGGGTAACCTAATGTTTCTCCGACATTTTTTACGTAGATTATTGATTGGCAGACCACGTTTCGCCGAGTAACGGTACGCCGTTGAATTTGTACGCAGATGTATTGTTTCGCAAACTAACGTTTCGTAACTCAACTTTTAGTAGACTATTTAGTTGGCTTGTGAGTCAGTAAGCTGAACAACTATTAACAGAAATTCGTTTAGCCGATTAATCACTACACATTTTCAACGTTTTCTCGAACCACTTTTCACTTTAGAATTTGTGTTTTTAACCCCCGACGCAAAAAGAGGGGTGTTATATTGAAGTCAAAACAAAGTAAGTCGTGACGCCAGCAGCTTGGTTCTGGCACTCGCCAGCCGCTGCCACGGCACGCTCGCTTCGCTCGCTCTGCTCGTGCTTTGTTAGTCACAATTCTTCCTAACACTCCTCCTCGCTAACGCTCGTCGTCGCGCCTAACCACACATTTTGATGTCATGCAATAACTCTGCTTATCGTGTTTCGGCGAACAGTTTTTCGATCAACTGAAACAATTACGAAACAAACAATCGACTAAAAGTAAAACTGCATATCGCTATTTTCCCTACCGACTACTCGGCGAAAAGAATAATAAGCGTAACGAAATTATACCAAACGTTGCTCGGCCAAAAGAAAAATCTGCCAATAGTTGTCTGCGAAACGAAAATCTGCGTAATTAAACTCGGCGAAACGACAGGTCACCGAAAAGTAGTCACGTTAACAAAAATACACATTGAAATAGTTTAGGCTCAAACAGGACTGGACCAGGTTTGCCGCATGCACCCAGAGAGGTGGTCACAGCACAGCAACCTTTATTGTCTAACGCACTCAGAATCTCAATCGCTTTCACCACTTCTTTCTGTCACACGGCGTAAGATGTAGGAGGCTAGAAAGAGACGGTGAATGCAATCGCAAGCGCACGGACGTGAGACAACACGGTCACAGGTTACCACTCATGCCCCATGGATGCCCCACGATGCCTATCGGCGCCGTGGCGGGCCAAGGCGGAGATGGCGGAATGACCTGAGGCTAATTGCCTAACGTTTCTGGCGCTCGCGATCGCAATCAAATGACAGTTTTTGTAAGCGATATCTGTCATTTGATTGCGATCGCGAGCGTCAGAAACGTTAGGTAATACGGCCTTAGAGGCCGTGGTCGTGTTTTCCATCGACTGGCCAGACATAAGTGCAGACAGGGCAAGTTGGAAATCAAGGGAGCGAGGCCTTTGCCCAGCAGTGGGACAAAAAAGGAGGTACAAATTACATACGCAAGAAATTATTTCGTTAACTCTAGCAATTTATAATTCGACAAATATTTTCTGGTGGGACACGTCTCTACCCAGATCAGATTCAGATTTGAATCTGTTGTTGAACATTTGTAAAAGTGGGGGCACGGTAGTACCCCCGCCAAGTCGAGCAAAGAGGCGGCACGGCCGTACCATCCTTTTCTCGAAGCAGTTCAGGCCATTTTCGACCTCATCATTACCTATGTATCTATGTAAACTCTTTATTGTAAAAAAAAAGAGAAACAAAATACAACTGACAAACTTTCAGACACTTGCACAAAGACGGACTTATCCCTTTAAGGGATCTCTAACAGTCATTATGTTTTTTTTTTGGTTTTAACATTTTAAAAATGAATCACTGAATCAAAAAGTAGTCATAAGAAACCTACTAAGAGTGTTTTCAGATTATCCGATCCGATATCGGGGTAAGTAAAATGTATGAAATATGTACCTGTCGTCCAGATTATCTGATCCGATATCGGATCATCCTACTAATATTATAAATGCGAAAGTTTGTGAGTGAGTGAGTGAGTGAGTATGTTTGTTACTCCTTCACGATAAAACGGCTGGACGGATTTGGATGAAATGTAGATAGCTGGACATCTGAAATAAAACATAGGCTACTTTTTAACCCAACATTCCCACGTTTTTCATGTAACGTCAATGAAAACCACGATTTAATTTTCCCGAAATTTCAATTCAGCTGCTGGATCTAATGATTTACGTGTGCGAAGCCGCGGGTAAACACTAGTATTTCATAAAATTTACTTGCCCCGATATCGTATCGGATAATCTGATACGCTCTAAGACGTATAAGGCCTACCCAACGATATCCCACACTATAAGTATAAGTATAACAAAAATATATTGAATATTTTATTTTACGACTTTATAAGTGTGGTTAACATAATGTATACTAGCACTAGCAGTTTATAACTGTGGTTAACATAATGTATACTAGCACTAGCAGTTTATAACTGTGGTTAACATAATGTTTACTAGCACTAGCAGTTTCTAAATTAAACCACGGATGACAATGCGAAACTATATCTAATTGGTTCCTTGTAGTAGGAACCCTAAAAACCAACAACGCTACACAAACCGCTTTTTAATTTGATGGTCACGCAATTGAAAATTCTAGGGCATTATATTTTAAATTATGTCACTATTCAATTAAATCAAAGTTCAATTTTGATGCCCTTTTTATTTTGGATTGTAACTACCAAACTTAAGAAGCGAAACGATAAAAGAACTGTTAGAAACTGATTGTGAACCAAACGGTACCGTTCCCTAATTGAAGAGGGCTGGGAATTCCGGCATCCGGGAAAAACAGCCGGGACAAGATTCCAAGGCCGGGATTTAATCAATTAAGAAATAAACAAGCTAAGCTCGATTACACTGATAAAAAGTTGGTTTGTAAGTTACTACGTTTTGTATTTTTTTTTGTTTGATATAGGCCAAGTTGATTAAAATGTTGTTCGTAATACGCACTGCCAGTGCGGGTACCATGGTCCAAGCACACTCATTCTAAATATAAGAGAAGGTCTGTGGCCAAAAACGGGATCGAGACCAATATAATGATGATAATAATGTTTTTCTTCTTCTTCTTCTTAAGATGCCTCTCCGACTAGCGAAGGTTGGCAATCAGTTCTGAATATTTCTCCCTCTCTATAGGCCAAATAGATGGGCAGCACTCGCGATGCCGGTCCATTCCCGATGATTCCTCAGCCAAGACTTCTCTCGTCAGCCTACGAGTCTTTTGCCAGCGACTTTGCCCATCATAATGAGCTGAAGAATACAGTATCTATCATGTCGCAACACATGTCCCAGATACGCCGCTTTTCTTTGACGGATGATATTCCAAAGAGATCGTTTCTCGGTGACACGTAGTAGGACCTCTTCATTAGTCACCCTCTGGGTCCAGCTTATCTTTAGAATGCGTCTGTAACACCACATCTCAAAAGCCTCTATCTGTTTCTTAAGTTCCTGCTTGATAGTCCAGGACTCGCATCCGTACAAGAGGATTGGACAAATGTGGAATAAATTTAGGAATGCGAGTACGCACACTAATTATGAGACTCCCACTGGTCAGTACCTTTTTCATGATGCTTTTGATAGACGACGACAAATACACAAGTATTTACAACTCTTTTATTTTGTACATGCAGTCACCAGCATTTCCAACTTTTCAAGTGGAGTCCTCTCGAAGGGCAAACCTATAGCGGCCACATAAATAAGCCAGGACGGCAAAAACAAAGGGAGATAACCCTCGATATCGGACATTTAAACCTTCCAAATTAAATTCCACTCGGAATCCGGGATATTTAGACTGTACTCGTATTCGGCAAATATTCAGATTAGAAGAGCTGTTTTAAGAGTTTATTACAATAAGGTTTCGAGGCTAATGTAGCTTTCGGTTGCTGTTTTCGGAGCCTTAAAGGATCTAGAAATGTTTGAAATTGTAATGAAATTGAGTCTCGGGTGTGTTCTTAATTGGAAAAGCCACGTCACAATGAAGATCTTTGCTGGTTTTATAAATGGTCGAGAGGTGTCGTACAAAAACAAAAAGTGTTCGTTCGTAACTGGTTACGAAACTCCGGTTACGTACGCGGCCGCAAGGATAAATATTATGTATGTTACCAAGATATCAAAAATTTCTATACACCCTTATTCCATTACCGTCGTATTATACATATTATTATTTAACTCCACGGATATTAAATAGATAAGTACTTATGCCCTTTACTGGACATTGCTCGCGCCATTATGTGTGTAACTGAAGAAATTGCTCCACTGAACATGCGATCAAACATGTACATTTGGTTTTATGGTTGAAACTAACTGAGTGCCAATAATGTTCAATTCATTAAATAAAAAGGGACATAGGTACTTTGTATTATTGATTTATTATAATGCTTATACTTTGGCTGAAAGATTACAACTGGACTACCAAACCCATTTTTTTTTTTCACGGGACAATTCACACCAATTGACCTAGTCCCAAAGTAAGCTTAGCAAAGCTTGTGTTATGGGTACTAAGCAACGGATAAATATAATTATATAGATATAGATACATACTTAAATACATATTAAACAGCCAAGACCCGAGAACAAACATTCGTATTTTTCATACAAATATCTGCCCCGACACGGGAATCGAACCCGGGACCTCAAGCTTCGTAGTCAGGTTCTCTAACCACTAGGCCATCTGGTCGTCTACCATTGCAAATGTTTGCTTTCTAATTTTAAATATTCAAATGCCGAACACGGCATTTTCAGCTAGATCAACACATCTGCAAGAAGTTTTTTACATATAATACAAAAACCTCATGATGCTAGTATGGAAGTCCCGCGGGACCCCGGACTTCAAGGTGTTAAAAAAGACAGTGTTTTTTATCTCAATTAATAATACCCCTGAAACGGGTCGAAGTTTTGAGTCATGTTTTTACTATTGTATAGAGTTCCCTGAATCGATTTTGCCCGCGTCCTAGTGGTTCCTGTGACCTTTACCAATTGGTCGGTCCATCTGGTTACGGACCTTGCACACTTGCAGACACTGCACCGGATAAATGTGAACGCAACCATATAAATTGTATAAAACCGATACCGTTCTGATGCGTCACGACACAACACGACAGATAAAGCGGATACACGCTGAAAGTGTTGTCAATGCAAGTGAATTACCATGTCAAAATAGTAAAAATCTCCGGAGTTTGATTTAAATTGCCATTCATGCGAGCGGAGCCATAGGCAAAACTTGTACTTTATTTTAAAATTAAATTGAAACATACAAACATCTTTTTGACCAAACCTATTCAATTTGAAGCACAATATCCGGGCCGAAATGCGGGTAGTTGCATAAAGGGAGGCTCGACCGCAAAGTCGCCAACTAATTTTGTGGCGGCATGAGACGGGTTGACCCTAGTTTTTAAGGGCTTTGTACCTCATTAACATGCTAAGTAACTGTTTTAAATGTAAGCTTTTATGTGTGAACGTATAATTGGAGAAGGTAATAATAGTAATAATAATTAATCATTTATTTCGGGCAATATGGCCCATACGATATATATTACAGACTAAGATACAAATAATAAATAAAAAAGAACAAAATACTAAAAACTAGATAATTAGGTGCAAACGGAGTGACCCCATTACGTGACGTGATGTATGGTACTATTCAATGGAAAAAATCAATTGTGTAAACAAATGTGGTGACTGACATTGACACTTGACTGACGACTGGCTGACTGACTGACTGACGTTGGCTCTAGTGATGTGAAAGCTCTTTAAGATACTTCAATCAGCAGTAAATAATTATTTTGAATTTACTCATATTTCATTATTTAATGTTTTCCCTAAGTTTAATTTTTAAAAATGGCGAATCACGTATTCTCTTAGTCCTGTTCAAGAGTCATTCACAATGTTTCCATGTCCCTTTTAACTTAAAATGTTTAATAGCATTTTCACGAAGTTTTAGAATTAGGTATATCTTCAAATATATATACCTAACGTTTTTTCCATACAAACTTACACTCCCCTTTATACCCCTTTAAGGGTAGAATTTTTAAAATGGTGAAACATGTATATCCACTTATATTTTTTGACGTATATTTTCCCCAAGGTTTATGATGGAGTATTTTAGAATTGAAAGGGTCAGTTAAAATATGGATTAATTTAGAATTTTTTGCTGCTTAAGTAGCGTAGTAGAAAAAGGCAACCTGAGATATGTGTGCATAGGAGAAATTTGTATCTTGACTCCTGTCCAACGGTGGTGTAGGGGTTATAGTACGCAGTACGGATTGCTGAGGACCTAGGTTCGATTCCCAGCGCTGGTCTCTTTTTCTGGTTTTTCTGTGCATCCATGTCTCAGTTTGTATTTTCGATATAATTTAGAAGAGGCATTTTTAAATTTACATAAGACAGGGAAATGAGAGTAGACACAGGGAAGTGATTCAAAATGATTGTTTGGTCCAACAATGGACTCCACAGTAAATATGATAAGTACTAGTAAATAGAAATCTACATAATTTCTACTATAATACTCTTTTATCGTCCAACTAGTGTTTACCCACGGCTTCGCACACGTAAATCATTAGGTCCAACAGCTGAAATACCGGGATTTTTAAAAATTGCCGTGGGAATTCCCGAAAATTAAATCGTTGTTTTCATTGACATTACATTAAAAACAATCATGGTAAAATTTCATGACTCTAAGCCCAGCGGTTATTAGTTCGAAATTTTATCCCTATCTCGTGGGAATATCGAAATAAAAAGTAGGCTATGTTTTATTCCAGATGTCAAACTATCTATATACCAAAATCATGACAAAGCTGAGCGGTTGTTATTTCAAGATTTTATCCCTATCCCATGGGAATATCGGGATAAAAAGTATCCTATGTTATCTAACTTTTCGCCAAATTTCATCCAAATCCGTCCAGCCGTTTCAGCGTGAAGAAGTAACGAACATATTCACTCACTCACTCACAAACTTTCACATTTATAATATTAGTAGGATTAGTAGGATAGTAGGATAGGATTAGAAACCTTTATAAACCTTCATTAAATAGTGTAACTTAACACAAATAATTAATATCTACGAATAAATTAATTTGCAGAGCCAGCCATAATTATCGGTAGGTAAGGTTGGTTCAGTCAAATAATTAATTTTGTTGGTACAGCACTAAATTTCCAGAGACTAGACCGACCATAGACCAACTTCGGTGAGGAAAAAATTATCATGTCAATTTGACAAATATAACGGATTTTCGTCTTCCATTTAATTCTATAAAATAAACATATTTACACGATTATTTAATGATAAAATGATTGTTAAAAACAGTGCTGAGCTCATTGAGATGTGAATATGATCGGGATTGGCGTTCAAATGTAAGTAACTACGGAGTAATCGTGAAAAAATGCTTTGTTTACACAATTGATTTTTTCCATTGAATAGTATTATATGTACGTGTAATTTTAATAAAAACTCCAGCTGTACCTCGATTAAAACAAATGAAAAGCGGCAGTACGTTGTGATTTTCATTTTTTTAATATTCAAATTTGTTTCATGCCCCATTGTATGCAATTTCGTGTGATTTTTAAAAGGTTCCGATAATGAAGAGCTTTTATTGCCGATTTCATTGGATGGATAATTTTTGCCAATACGTAGTTTCCTAGAAATAAAAAACGCTAGCCAAGTGCGAGTCGGTAACACGTTTGTTGTATGGGAGCTCCCCTTAAATATTTATTTTATTTTAATTTAATTATTTTTAAGTGAATATACAACTAAATGTTCTGCGAATATTTCAAGCGTCTACTTGTTGCCATTATTAATGTCGTGCAAAAAGCGGCAAAAAAATCACGTTAATTGTATGGGAGCCCCTATTAAATATTTTATTTATTCAGTTTTTAGTATTTGTTCTTATAGCGGCAACAGAAATAGCTCATCTGTGAGAACTTCATCTGTCATAGACATCCTGGTGACAGACAGACAGACAGACGGACAGTGAAGTCTTAGTAATAGGGTCCCGTTTTTACCCTTTGGGTACGGAACAATAAGCAAGCAAGTAATATTTTTTATAAGTTTATTACATCCTCCAAGGTAAGCTTACCTTGGAGGAGGCCTTTACCCGCAAAGGGGTTCTTGCATGAATAAAATTAATCTTGTTTAAAAATTATCTTGTTAAAAAAAAAAACAAGAAAACATACTAACACCAAATTTAAAATTAATTAAGTATTTTTTTTTAATTTGCAACTAGGCCAATCAACTATTTTACCGACACTTTGGGCGTCTCTTGCGTTACCAAAAAATCGTACTTCCAACAAGATATTTCACGGTTTATTACCTTAAATTTACGCAGGATGGCATGTATTCATGTACACCATCTATTAAATTTCAGAAAAAGCATGTTTACTTACAAAAATCTGCAATTGTTTGAGAAATGTCGTGGACAGATTAGTGTCGGTAAAAAAGTTGATTGGCCCAACTAACACCACTTCTTTGTAAACTTAGATTCTGTAAGAAATAAAGGCTTTTTTATTTTATTTATTATTATTACATCCTTGTGCCGCCCAATTTACAGCGCATTGTACAAAGTGACACCTATCATAACCGCTTAGTCTAATGCCTGGTTCACATAATTCCAGTAAAACCGTTCCAGTAGCATGAGACTGCGGTGCTCGATCGATCTTGTGTAACTCGTATGGATTGTGACCCCGCAATGTATTGCTACTGGCAGGATTTTACTGGAATAATGTGAACCTAAACACCCAGTGTAGGTATCCTGGCCAGTTTGGGCATAAAAATGTTTTGGCTTATACATGGCACGCTGGGCATTCAGCTGATCTCACGTTTTTTCTTGGGCTGCTACGAGTATATGAAATAAAGTATTTTTGAGGCAGCATTTTGCGACTTTTTACTTCATTTCTTATATCACATACATTTTTAACTCGCTTAGTTTTTCTTCAGTCTCCGGATCTCTTGCGAATATTTATCTGAACCTTCTTGCTTCACTGACTTTTTACAAGGTAGAAGCATAGGGAACAGCCTTTTCACTGCCTGTGAAAAGGCTACGGTTTATTTTTAACACAGCTTTTACTTTACCTGCAATGTTCGTATAGATAGGAGTATGAATTTTATTTTGTCTTTGTATCTAGGAATTTGCTTCGAGTGGACATTAGGTGACGACCGGATGGCTAAGTGGTTAGAGAACCTGACTACGAAGCTTGAGGTCCTGGGTTCAAATCCCAGCCGGGGCAGATATTTGTGTGAATAACACAAATGTTTGTTCTCGGGTCTTGGATGTTTAGTATGTATTTAAGTATGTATTTATCTATATAAGTATGTTTATCCGTTGCCTAGTATCCATAGTACAAGCTTTGCTTAGTTTGGGACTAGGTCAATTGGTGTCAAGTGTCCCATGATATTTATTTATTTATTTATTTATTAGGTACCATTAGCCAAATATGTGGTCTCCCACCCTAAAGTTGATAATCGTTTGCATGCCTGTCAACTTGAAAGTTCGACTTTAGCAACATATTCATTTGATAGGAACTTGTTTGAAAATTGATAGACCACTTATTTGGCTGATGGCTATATAAGGGTGCTATGTAAGCCACTTCCAACCGAGGCAACTGGAGGTCTATGGGGGCAGCCTATGTCGAAAATACAAACTGAGACATGGATGCACAGAAAAAACCAGAAAAAGAGACCAGCGCTGGGAATCGAACCCAGGTCCTCAGCAATCCGTGCTGCGTGCTATAACCCCTACACCACCGCTGGACAGGATTCTAGACACGAATTTTTCCTATGCATACATATCTCAGGTTGCTTATTTCTACTGCGCTACTTATGCAGCAGCACTAGCGACATCTATGTTCCGCTCTCATCGAGAGACGTCACACTCTTTCGGAACCAACCGCTCACCCAGACAAGAGATGTCGCTACTAAGCAATCAAATTATGACCAACAGTGGACGTCCTATGGCTGATATGATGATGATGATGATATAAGGGTGAAGCCAGACGAATGTAATTTTTTGAGTCGTAAGCCGCGTATTTTCGGTCGCGTAATTTCTGCTGCATTCGGTTTTATACAAAAGTCCAGTTTGTGCCACGCGGCGTCTGAAAATAAGTTGCGCGACTCACAGCCGTGCTTGTACTATTATCTATTCTTTTTTTATTATTCGACTGGATGGCAAACGACCAAGTGGGTCTCCTGGTGGTAATACAGTGGGATTGCAGATGCGTTGCCAACCTAGAGGCCTAAGATGGGATACCTCAAGTGCCAGTAATTTCACCGGCTGTCTTACTGTCCACGCCGAAACACAACAGTGCAAGCACACACACACACACACACACACACACTCATACACAAAAACACAGCTCAAAAATTACGCTCTTCTGGCTCCATCCTAAAACTGAATGCAGCAGATATTACGCGACCGAATATACGGCTCACGACTTAAAAAAATTACGCTTGTCTGCAGTGGCATAGCTACCAAGGGGCTAGGCGGGGCAGTGCCCCGGGGCCCTCAAGCTCAGGGGGCCCTCAAATTCTGCTTTATAGCTGATGATAAAGTTGCTTAGCATTTTTAAAGTATTTGTTCTGAGAGGAGGCCTGTGCCCAGCAGTGGGACGTATATAGGCTGGAATTATTATTATTATTATTATTATTGTATATATAATGATTTTACTTCAAAAAACCTTACCAGTTTTGATAGCAGTGAGCCCCATTTTTTTATTTGCCCCAGGGCCCTAGGTTACCTAGCTACGCCACTGCTTGTCTGGCTTCACCCTATGTTGGTTGAATGACAATGCAAGTACAATGGATCCCCGAAAGACTTGCATTGAGCATTTTTAAAAGTAAACGCGGTCGGTTCTATCAAATTTCGATTTTGCTTTTGCTTGCCTTGTCTGTTTTGTGCGAGTTAAACTAGCATTTAACTGAAATTTTACCATCTTTCTGCTGGTAATGGATTTCACATAATAAATCTAATACACACTGTTAGTTTTGATAACAATACATTTAGATGAATACCATTATATTCAAAATGACCTATGTATTTAGGTGCTTTTGCGATTCTGTCTAACGACGTAATCAGAACACAGAATCAGAAGTATTCAGATAAATTGTCATTAAAACACCTGAAGCAGTGAAAATACAAATAAAAAGGCTCGCCCTCTTTAAACTGCCACGTAAGTTACCTTCCATTCACAAACTTAATAGTTCAGTTTATGAGGGCGCTACTGCTATACGTCGAGCGCAATTTAATATCACAAGACATCAGTACCAAATTTAGCCACCGGCAAGTTTAACGTGGTATTTTATCTTCCTATAGTTTTGTTTGCTTTATGTTACACCGTTGACGCATGACATGAAGAAGGTTTAACTGAATTCAGTCGACTGTGGAACGCTGTCATTCGTAGATTTCATCGTTCATTCACTTTATCACGAAGAATTTTGTTTGTATTGTTATCGTTTTATTGATTCGTGGTTTGGTTTATTTCAATTCGACATTGATAGTGGTACGCCGAATTGATTCCGTGTGAAAATACTATTGATGATGGTTTTAATTAATTACGATCAGGCAAACAGGTATGTCAATTGAAATCAGTTCACCTACGTAATAAAATTTAATTATGCCTATGCATTGCATCACACAAAAATACAGAGATATTTTCAATACCTTAGGCATCTTTAAAAAACGAGCCTATCAATCTCTCAAAGGGCCGGAAACGCACCTGTGATACCCCTCGTATTGACAGGTGTCCATGGGCGGTTGTGATTGCTTCCCATCAGGTCACCTGCATGCTCGTTTGCCCCCTCTTATATAAAAAAATGCAATGTGTATTGTAATGTTCTATTGCGTTCCTTTTACGATCTGAAAATTTCAAATTGAAGCAAAAAAATCAGCATAATCAGGAAGAAAATATTTTACCGTAATTTCAGAAAAAAAAAATTCAATCAATCAGTAAGCCCATATACTCTTCTTCTTTTTTTAAAAGAAAATAGTGTGGTGGTTTTCCTTTGCGATCGAATCCACATTGAATAATAGCGAGTACCGCCGCTGCCTCATCATTATCATCATTCTTATTCTCCCCATATCACTTTTCCAGCTAGTATACTTTCATACATTTTAATAAATTGTTAGCTTAATCTCTGCAATAGCCCATTTTGTGATAAATTAAATCAAGTAGCACTTTATTAAAGACTAAGCCCATAAAGCAAAAGGCATCACGCAATTAGTATAACTCGTGAACAGAATATTTTGCTCCACCTATCTACTGCCTGGGACCTCTTTGTTTTCTTTTAACTCTTGATCATGATCGCCATCAGCTTGCGTCAGTCCACAAGTGAATCTTTTGCTCTTTTCCAATTTTTATCACTATTCAATTTAATAAAAAATCCACTTACGCCTTTATTATTCGCAAGCGTCTAATAATGACTTTTTTTGTGGCCTATTAAAACAAAAAGCCTTCATCGTCTGTCCGCGTTTAGGGCCATTGTCCATTAAACCAAAGCTGTCGCTGGCCTATTTAACGGGTAAATAAAATTAATTAGGCCCAAAACACATTTTTCGGGTGATATATGCTGAGCCGTTCGACGGAATTTACGATGGGTTTTTACCCAAATTTAGACGTAAAAAGTGCGTTAAATTCTTTGATTACATTTTGTTTATTATCGACTCGGTTTGCCGAGCTCTTGGGGTTTCAAATAAGAGGACTCTTTATTTTACTGTTGGCTTTCAATTTAAAAGAAACAAATAAATTACGTGCTGTAAAAAACAAGATGTTCTCAAACTCTTCTGGAATATTTCAGAAGGTTATTAATGTAGATTGACTGAACACTCCTGTTTCGTAAACTGATTTTTGTTGAGATTAATTATTAAATTAACATGAGAAAGAAGAGAAAATTGAGGAACTTACAGATGGGCAGTTTGGGTTATCGAATGGTTTTCAGCCTTTTGGCCTAGTCGTCTCAGAGATAATACGGAAGGAAATAGCAATTTTTCGCCTTTTTCTTAAATTACTTCAAAAAAGTATCTTATAATTTATCTCCGAAAAGTGGCCCCACTATTTAAAATTCATTCATTTGTATTCGGGTCACCAACTTACATGTACTTATTTCAATTCAATCAGTTCAGTAGTTTTGATCAAATTGGCTGTCAGACTACAAAAAAAAACAAAAAGACGAAAAGATTCCAAAAAACCAATCTTAATTTGATTGCTTAGTAACGAGATCTCTTGTCCGGGTGAGCGGTTGGTTCCAATGGAGTGCCGAAAGTTTATCGATGAGGGCTACGGTATAGATGTCGCTAGCGTCACTGCTTACGTAGCTAAATAAGAAACAAACAAGCTGAGATATGAGGTGCATAGGGGAAATTCGTGTCTGTACCGTTGACCAGCAGTGGTGTAGCGGTATAGCACGCGGTACGGAATACCGAGGACCTGGGTTCGATTCCCAGTGTTGGTCTTATTTTTCTGGTTTTTCTGTGCATCTATATTTCAGTTTGTATTTTCACGAGTGCAGATCCTATTAGGGTTCCGTTTTTTCATATTGAGGAACAAAAAGTCCAAAAACTATCCCCACCACTTTCTGAAATATTCCGAATAATATATAATTAAAATAAAACACATCCTTAGTATAATTAAATTTTAATTTTGGCTTTCGCCGACCTCCTTAAAATAAAATGTAAATTCTATCCAATCAAACGAAGAGCTATATTTTCAAGCAAAATGAATATTCATTCCTTATTTGTGTTCAATGAATTTATCCTTACACCGGTTATTCCATTACAGAATGGCGTCTAAAAGCGCGTTAAACAATAATTCCCTTGGCCAAACT
Organism: Choristoneura fumiferana; assembly: GCF_025370935.1. Lineage (NCBI taxonomy): Eukaryota > Metazoa > Arthropoda > Insecta > Lepidoptera > Tortricidae > Choristoneura > Choristoneura fumiferana. Next base: position 20,869,531 of record NC_133489.1, on the reverse strand, counting down.
CCAATTTTCCACTGTTTTGACACTAGCGATTTGACACTGCAATTTCTATTCATGAGCTTAGGTGACGAGCCACTAACCAAATTAACTTTACGAAACCAAAACCCTTAATGCAACCACATAGAGTCGAATTAGTAAAATTTTCAGTTTCTTTGGTGTTTCCGCGTGACCGGCTGTTGACGTCCTAGTTTTTTTTTGTCAGTGTGATGGGGATTTTCCCCGGGTTTTTGGGGGAATTGCTTTATCATATTCCATGACTGTGGAATTGCAATGTGTGCGGTAAATCATCGTGGACAACTCTGACAGTTACTACTCTCCTGCGTATAGTCGGAATAAATGCTTAAAACACTTTATGAGTAGGTGCATATCGTGTTCCTATTCCTTTTTTCTCCACGGTAAAATGTGACAAGCAACGGCTGCATTGTTCACGGGAAAGCGTGATTTGAATTTATTTAAATTCATAAATCCAAATTACGCACACAACTAAATATTTTCAATTTTTTTAGGGTTCAGTACCAAAAGAGTAAAAACGGAAACCCTATTTTGCTTTCCATCCGTCCGTCCGTTCGTCCGTCTGTCACCGCAGGCTGTATCTCATGAACCTTGATAGCTAGACAGTTGAAATTTTATCAGTTTATGTATGACTGTGGCCGCTATAAAAACAAATACTAAATACAGAATAACATAAAATATTTAAGGGGGCTCCGATACAATAAACGTATTTTTTTTTCTAATATCTAATGTTGTATAGGTAGGTAGGTGTTGTCTAATGGTGTACGGAACCCTTCGTACGCGGGTCCGACTCGCACTTGACTGTTTTTTTTTTCAATTAAGCGCAATCACCGTGAGTTCCACTTTTACTCAATCAAAATAAAAAATCGTGGTAGCGAAGTGGTTTGATCTATGGTCTGTTAATCAGAGAATTGTTGTACCTAGATAGGCTAAGATTGGGGCAAGTGTTACAGGCTCAGCCTAGTTTGGGGTCTGATGAATAAATCGTTTGTAAAAACTTCTTATTTAAATCGTGTACTGCCGTTTCGCACAATTTTTTTTCCCAAATGTTTCATTTCCCAAAAAGTATCAAACTTCTCCGAAACCAACCATTTTTCTCTGAATATTTTCTTTTGGTTTAATAGAGCAAAGTAGGTTAGGTTAGGTTCGTTTTATGAAACTTCCGAAAATAATATGGTTTCGGAGAAATTTGATACTTGGTAAATGAAACATTTGCGAAAAATATTTTGCTCACACGGCAGAGAACCTATTTAAAGAAACCATTTAGTATTTGTAATATTTTTTTTATTAGTTATGAGAGCCTTTCCAAAGCAATTGAGAATGTTGGAGTATCGGAACTATTAAAGAACACCGTTTTAGCATAAATGTAACAACAAACCCACGTTCACTAGCATTAGTGCTCACTGTCCTATCACTATCAAGATTCAAAGTCCGAGGGTCCAATATTTCATGCACGCTGAACTATGACGCCATAATTCATAAGGGATGCTAAGTGCGGACTCCTTCATTAGAACCCATTGAATTAGTTATAGCGGCCTGCGACAGACTATTTTACAGTGGCGAGGGATGCAGTGGACGCAGTACCGTATGCATATGAGGAGCAAGGGACAATTAAGGAATAACATAGAGATGACAGCAGGGTGTCGGCTATTGGGCATTAGCGTGACAAGCGCTGGGACGTTTACCTGATATTTAAAAGACCTTACTTTTTTAATTAAAACGTCGATTACGTAGTACTTTTTAAACGGATAGCTGCCTGTTCTATATCTAGCTACAAAATGTTTCGTTGTAAATAAATATGATAAGTAAATATCAAAGAGTAAATATATAGCCCTCTTGTTCTGATAGCAGTACATATATCTGGGATGATGATGATGATGAAATATATAGCCTATATGTTTGTCATTTTGGGATGATATAGCATTCTAATGGTGTTTTTTTTTTAAATCAGTCCAGTAGTTTTTAGTTTATTCATAACAAACATGGAACGCTGTCAGCAGTAAGCAAGTTTGTTTGTTTGTTTGCTTATACTCTTTATTGTACAAAAAGGTTACATAAATAAAAGTAAAGTGTTAAGTACAAAGGCGGACTTATCCCTGCAGGGATCTCTGCCAGTCAACCTTTGAGTGGTAAGTGTTCTAAGAAGCAAGTAAAAAAAATTAAAAGCGATTTTTTTTATTTTGAGTTAATGTTTATAACTTTCTTCCGTAAACCTGAGACGTATTTTCTAACGCGCTGGGGGGCTCACAATGGTAGTCACTATATCTTTCTAACTTCGCCTTATACCGTGTGACAGAACGAAGTGATGAAAACGATTGTGATTCCAAGTGTGTTGGATAATAAGGCCTCTGAACCTGGTCTATTTAAGATTTAGGAACTACTAGACATGTACAAGACATGTGGACATGTGGGCGAGAAGAGTCCTGGAGTGGAGACCCCGTGCTAACACCCGCGGTAGAGGACGACCACCAAAAAGATGGACAGATGATATCCGGCAACAAGCTGGCGTAAACTGGATGCGAGTGGCAATGAATAGGCAAGACTGGAAAAGTAGAGAGGAGGCCTATGTCCGAAGACGGGCGCTATAAGGGCTGTTATAGATAGATAGATATATAGACATGTACAACCTACAAAAAAGTCATTAGCTTTTATTTAGGAGTTGCAACCAAGTCAGCCTGCATGTTAGCACACTGCCTACGAGCAAGTGTGGTAAAAAACGTATATTATACCACCAAAACATACTCTTAACATTAAACGTTTGCAAATTCTTATTAACAGTTGATTCGTTTGAGATACGCGTCGCGCTCCACTGAGCCGTATGTAATAGGGCAATAAATAACGCGGTGTATTTGTTTGTTGTGCATTGATATAGGCCATAATTCAAGGTCCGAATACGGTATTTGACTAATATTTATTTTATAAATTAAAGCTTGTTAATGCGTAGAACGGAATAGTAGATTGTACAATAAGAGCATAAAACGAGCCATTTTACCCGAGGCGTTCATATAGCCACCCGAGCCAGTACGGCGAGGGTGGATAGACACGTCGAGGGGAAAATGGGTTTAATACTCGAGCTTTACACTCTGCTTTTCACTTCGATTGCGAGGAGATGAAATAACAACAGTAGAAAAAATGTTCACTTACTAGGTACCTTCTATTTTTCATGCATTGCTAATATAATAATAAATATGTAGTTTTGTTGATTTATTTTGATTTGTTTGATTGATTTTGAATTATACATAAATTAGAAATAACTATAAAAATATAAAGAAACTTTTTTCTTCTTGGCTGTGACATGCCTGATTGCCTTAGTCTTAGACTAAGATTTTACTTTATGCACCTAGAGCATAAAAAGTCATTTTATGTCGCCTAGATCCAGCATTTGACACAAACTTTACGAGCATGAGAAGTGAAAAATAAATTCCTAAAAAAGTTATAAAGAATTTAAAATTCAAGATTAGAGAAAGAAATACTAGCATGTGACGTCACGCGCAAGTAGCCATCTACTGCATTGAGAAAAGTATCTTAGAAAAAGACGGATTTATAGATAAAAAAAACTATAATTTCATTCCCTCCATTTTAGCATCAAAGACTAATAAACACACACTTGATAAACTCACAATAATATTAGAATTCTAAGCCAACTACCGCAGCGAACAAAAGAGCTGATGATCTTGAAACGGCTGAACCGATTTTGATAAAACATAAGAACCATCGCTAGAAAACCAGCTTTCAAATAAAAAAAACGCATTCAAATCGGTCCACCCGTTTAAGAGCTGCGGTGCCACAGACAGACACACATAGCGGTCAAACTATAACACCCCTCATTTTGCGTCGGCGGTTAAAAACCAAGCAAGCGAAGGCAAACAAGTTCCAAATGCACCGAACGCTTCCGCACGACAACTGACATTTACATAGACGATGTGTCAACGTCCCTGGACACTTGTGGCTTGTGTCGGCGTCAAGCCGCGTCAAGACACGTGACGGGTGACGCGGTGTTCGGAATATAAAACAGTGTATGAATTGATTGGAAGAAAATTGTCTGTCTTTTGTCGTTATGATTATAAGATAAGCGGGAAATTGACATAAGAGATGGAGGGAATGTAAGATTACATGACATGATTGAATTATGTTTGAGGAACAACAAATAACATTTGTGGTGAATAATTTGAGCTGTTATGCTGCACAAGAAATGTTTCCAATGTTTCACTATTATTTATTTATACTAGTGAGATATATTAAGTTAAGGAATATTTTTTAGAAAAAAAAAGTTAACTGCCTTAAAAAAAAGGGAATCTAGAATTTTGTTGTAACTTAAAATTCAACAGTCATGAGGAAAGCTTTACAAGCTTTTATTTAGTTTTACCTGTCCCGATGTCTGTCTGTCTGTCTGTCGCTCTCTGTAATCAAATCTTGCAAGTTCAATTCAACCAACTTTCAGTAATCGGATTGACTTGAAATGTGGCATACTTATGTAAATAGCGTGACAATACAATAATCTGGTAGTGACATCCTGGTAGTCCGGCCAGGATCGTCTTCGCAGGACGGAACTCTTCAACGGTTAATAGCAGCGACTTGAAATTTGGTATGCAAATGTAGTTTGGGTGACAATATAAGTATATAATAGCGAAAATACATTCAGCAAAGAAACCTTGTATTAAAAATTAAATTTTTACCAAAAATTTATTTTAATAACATTTTTTTTAGTACTCAATAGTTCCTTACTATTGAACTTTAAATTACTCAACAGTATTCTAGTCTAGATTATTATACTTGATTTCTTCTTTTTATTTTTTTAAGGCAGTGGAGTTTTATGATTTTTTAATTGATTTTATAAACATTCAGTTACAGTTTAGAAACATATTTATTTTGATTAAAAAACTCACTTGTCACTCACATAAACAGTGACAGAATTTTGTTTTATGCTCTACAAACCGTGAGTACTAAATTGCAATACTGGATAGCAATGAATTACGTAGATATAAAGGATGTTCATATATAACGAGGAGAAATCTCATTTACTGTTGTCAGAAACAGACTCGGTTATTTGCCAGTTATAAATAGAATATCGGCGATTGATGGCAGTGTCTTGATGCTGAATGCTGTCTTGCTCACTTCATAGGTAAAAGACAGTGATAGTGATGGATGTACAAAGCAATGGTTTTGATTATTTTAAATAATTTATTGAATCAGGCGTTACTTTTGTCCATATCAATGCATTAACAATTACTTTTCACGATACTGCTCGAAAATGTGGCCATAGGTAACCTAAATTCAGTACACAAAACTGCTTTTATTTGTAAATTTGACAACTGTACTCATTTATGGCTCGCAAACACGACAACAATGTAGCACGTTACGGTAGCAGGCCCTATACCACGAAGTGCAAAACTCGAACTTCGAATGTTGCCGTCCCGCTGACGCTTATGTCATTTAATACGCGAGTGAAAGGGACGGTGCGATATAAACTTCGATTTGCGAGTCTCGTAGTAGCCCCTCAGATCGTAACTATAATGTATTTCATAGTAATTTGTTTTTTTTTTTGATTATTGTATTAAATGATTTATTTTCATACTAGCTTTAAAGTGGAATCCGGTTATCGCGCGCTGTTCCCTGGAGAACTGTGCATTTTTCCCGGATAAAAAGTAGCCTATGTCACTCACTGGCCCATAAACTATCTTTATACCAAAAATCACGTCGTTCCGTTGCTCCGTTTTGACGTGAAAGACGGACAAACATACAAACACAAACACTTTCACATTTATAATATTAGTATGAATAGTAAGATACGACTTTTTCGAATATATTTCAGAATAATTTTCTCAGCCTGTTGAAACGACTATTAGACCAATCAAAACATTACATTGCAGGGCCGTAAAGCCATCGAGATTGAAGTGTTCCATCTGGCGCAGCATTGTAATGTCGATTTTTTTCGTTTTCCTGAAGATTCAAATGAGAAAGAAAAAGAAAACTGTTCTTTTATTTCAAATTCCGAGCAGCATTAGCAAACCAGTAGGTAAGTGTACGTGGGTACACACATCAAACGGTCATGGTTTTAATACCGCGATAACACCAAAGTTATCCTCAGGGTATACCACCATGCGTGATCATTATAATTTACGGGGAACATCATTTATTACCCTAAGGGTAAGGGCAGCAATTAACAGCCTTAAATCAAATTTAATGTCATAATTTTCGTGTATATTATGATCATAAAAGGGAGCCTCATTTGGGATTTTTAATTTCATTAGCGAACATTTTGGTATTAACCCGGCTTTTTGAGCCACTACGACGAATACTGTATGTATATATGTACGTTTGTCTTTTTCATTGGTCCTCTCTGTAGCCTACAATCGCAATTCGTTTTAATCGTTTCTTTCTTAACAGTTTAGAATGAAGATAGAAAGAGACGGTTAATACAATCGCTAGCGGCAACGTGTTAGACAATGTATAATATAGACTCTGCAGGGCTACTAAGAAACTCAAAGTTCGTGTGGTGCGGTCCCTCTGACACTTATACTGTTTAATACGAGAGCGAGAGGGACGGTACGAACTTCGAGTTCCGAGTTTCGTAGTAGCCCTGCTGGCCCTTTACTTCTTCTTAGTCGGACTCTCTTGTCAGAGTGGTCGTGGTTGCGCAGACGAGGTACACGGAGAGATATTCGGTGGGTCGCAGACCCTTTCGAGGACAGCCCTCTTAGCGATGTGCTTCCATTTCTGCCGGTTAGAGGCGTTGCGAGTACACTGGACCATGGTGGACTCAGTAGCTTTTTTAATCAGGTCAGTCCAGCGAGTTGGTGGTCGGCCGCGTGCCCTCCTGCCTTCCACCTGCCCCTGAACCACCAATCTCTCCATTGAGTTCTCATTTCTGGAGATGTGACCAAAGAACTTCAGTATTCGTAATTGCACAGTCGACGAAAGCCGGTCTTTAATATGAAACTCTTTGAGAATAGAAAGATTGGTGCGAAATGCCGTCCACGGGATCTTTAAGAGACGCCTCCAGCACCACATCTCCAATGCATCAATTTTACGGCGATCCTGCAGTCTCAGAGACCAAGTTTCGGCTCCATACGAAGTACAAAATTCGAACTTCGTGTCTTGCCATCCCGCTCACGCTTATATTATTTAAAACGAGAGTGAGAGGGACGGTACGCTACGAACTTCATTTTCGAATTTCGTAGTAGCCCCTCTGGTTCGTAATTAATTCGGTTTAGGCTATTGCAGTGATGTTATATACTTTTATATTTATACACGTTAACAATGCGTAACTAAATTATTATGACACTGTTCTACGTGAATTTCTAGTTCAATGAAAATCAAACCGCATGCAAACTGTAATAAGGTAAAACCTCGAGTTCCCCTGGGTTCTAACATAGAACCTTTCTGTTTAGGAAGTGTGGACCACATGAGAACGAACAATTATGAATGCTAATCCATTTAGTCTGAGTTCTAGTTTAGACAGGATACTGTGATGGCTGGAATGCTTTAGGCTTAGATTTTGGATCCTGACAGCTACATCCCCACTTCCCTACTAATATTTTAAATGCGAAAGTAACTATGTCTGTCTGTCTGTTACGCTTTCACGTCGAAACCACTAAACCGATTTTGATGAAATTTGGTATATGGTAGTTTGAACCCCAAGGATCAACATAGATACCTTTTATTCCGGTAGAGGTCGCCACCGCGCGATAACCTAGATCCGCGCAGACGAAGTCGCGGGTATAAGCTATTATATTATAAATGTGGAAGTAACTCTGCCTGTCTGTCTGTTAACTTTTCACGCTTTACCCGCTGAACTGATTGAAACGAAATTCGGTATAGAGATAGTTGGAGTCCCGGAGAAGGACATAGGCTACTCTTTATCCCGGAAAATGCATAGTTCCCGCGGGATAGCGATAAACGAATCCTACGCGGACGGAGTCGCGGGCAACAGCTAGTGATATTATTATAGTTGTTGCCCACTGGTTTAATGTTCAATTTGGATTAATTAATATATTAGTTAAGTGACAATTTATACGCTAAATGAATCGATAAACATCTCTAGAATCATCATCATCATGACCAGCCGGAAGACGCCATTGCTGAACAAAAGTCTTCCTCTTAGAACGCCACAATGAACAGTTGTGCCACTTGCAGCCACCGGTTGCCCGTAACTGTCACGATGCCGCCAGTCCTAGTGCGATGTGCGAGGATGTGTTGTAAGGAATGTGTTTTTCATGAACCAATAGAAATGCTTCATTTACCACATCATCATCATCATCGTCTTCATTTGACACATATATCGGCGCCCGATCATAAAATCCGTCAGATCACCAAATTCCTAGGCATATCGTAAAATGGTGCCATTTCATGATATGCCTAAAAGTTGGCCAGGCATGTCACGATGTGCCTGAGAAACAATACGGCAGATCGACTAGAGCAACGCATTCGTTGATATTCCTAGCTCTATACCGGGCACATCGTGATGGTTCTCTATCGTTTGCCCGAATTTCATATGCCCGAATGTACCGTTTTCTAGAATTTTCATTTGCCATAAAGTAATTTATTTCTGAAATAGTAATTTCTTCAGAGTTGATATTAAACTAACCTAACCTAACCTACTGCATTATATATGATGACATTTAAAAAAAACCTGAAAACAGCACGGTTCTATATATTTTATGGCAAACGTTGGTATGGCAAGTGAAACTCGGGCAAATTAAATTCGGTCAAGTAAAGGTAAACGCATCGTGATATGCCGAAAAAAAAATTTTGGTACGACGAGCGAAGCGAAGAGTGGTTAGCGTATGACCACAACGCACGAGCCGAGCGAGCGAAGCGACCGGCGAAGTACCAGAACCGATATGGCGGCGTTTCATTATATGTCTAGGAATTTCATGATCTGCCTAAAAATCACTAGGCAAATCGTTAAACGGTGAGTTTTGAACAATAATTATGGCGGATGTCCCTTAGCCAATTAATGAAATGGCGCCATTTCACGATATGCCTAGGAATTTCATGATCTGGCGGATTTTACGATCGGCCGCCGACATAATATTATTATGTATATTACCTATACATTTTATAAACATCTATTATTATTAAAGACGAACAAATTTTATTCATGAGTGGTAACACGGGCTCGTATACCGTAGTCTCTTCATTAAGCAGTTTGCTGATTTACTAATTTCCTAACCCCCTGTATAAATTATGCTCATCCAACAAGATAAGATAGAAATTCAAACTGAAATATCGTTATATTATATCAACACATCCTGTGAAATTGACCTGTTTACGCTTGCGTACACTGATTTCTAATAGTAAACGGCCAAACTTTATAGCTTACTATCCATTACTTGCTCCACGCAGCGCTGCGTTATTACTAACATAGTAAACTGATCAGTGTATATTGAACGTTTCAAACGGCCACTTGATTCTCGGGAAATTTCTGTTGCGTAGGTTGGCTTGGTACCCCAGGGTGCGTTGCTATGGTAACGACTCGGTTTTATAAATGTAAAAGATGTTTATCCTGATTATTATTTTGCGATTTCTTTTTTATGAATGTGACTTCTAAAGAGCCATTACGGAATTATATGTGACAATACAGCCTTCGTGATATTAATATGTTAAAATGTTCGTAAACAAGAAAAAATCGCCCTAGTGTGCGAGTTGGATTTGCGCATCGAGGATTCCGTATGTCAACTTCCGGCAGCAGTGTTTCCGGACAACTATATGACATCGGGGCTTTCAAGGAAAGGGCTTATACTTTCTTAAAAGGTTGGCAACACCAATGACTCCTTGAGTAGTTGGTGCTCATCGGCAGTGGTGTTCATTTCCCATCAGATGACTCACTTGCTAGTTTCCCTCCCTCTCATAAAAATATAAAAAATATGTCAAAATACACGCTATTAGACGGCCGTATCCATAATAATATAAGCATAAAATAAGACAAATAGTTTTATTGAAATTCGTCATCCTTTCGCATTTATTTATTTCGGGGATTTTATAGAAGTACCTGGGTGACCGAGCTTTGCTAGGGCTAAAACTCGATAAGCGTTTTCCCAGAGATAGACCAAGCTAGATTAATTTGTCATCCCCGAAAATCCCTACACCAAATTTCATCGAAATCGTTTAAGCCGTACCGTTTCCGAGATACGCTACTAGTTTATTTAGGGAAAACGCGAGTTTTCGCATTATAACAGTTTTTACCCGACTACCCAAAGAAGGGTTATTTTTTTCGAGCGTATGTATGTATATATGAATGTATCTATATATGTGGGTATGTATGTCCATTTCTTTGGTCCTCGCTACAGCCTAAACGGCTGGACGGATTTGGTATCATTGGATTCGTCATAACTGTCGGAGTGACATAGAGTATAAAATATAATAAACCAATAAAGCGTCTGTGAAAAAAAAAATGGCGGTGGAATAAAAAAATATATACTGTAACGATATGGGTATCAATGTAAGTTAATAATTAGCCCATTTTAAATATATATTGGTTATAATACTTTTAATCTACCATTTTCACAGAAATATCAAAAAGTATAAAATAAAACATCAAATTAAAAAAATCTATAAATCCGACTACCTAAAAAAAGGCTAAGGAAGAAAATAAGTCTAGTGGTCTAGAACTCTGTCAAGTAGCTAATTTAAAGTTCAACAGTCGGGACCCATTCAAATCGTGACCAGCTCAAAAATTGTTGGTAATAGGTCCCGACTGTTGAACTTTAAATTAGCTACTTAACAAAGTTCTAGACCACTAGATTTATTTTCTTCCTTTTAGTTATTAAGGCAGCCGGGTTTTTTATTTATTTTTTAAATTTAATGTTTTTTATACTGAAAATTTTACGTGCGATAGGATCAGGTCAGTCATTGCAATAGCTCTATCATCAGAGCGTGGTGGTTCAGCGGTTTTTTACAGGCTTTTATTTAGTTTCACCTGCCCCGTTGTCTGTCTGTCTGTCTTTAATCACATCTTGCAAGTTAAATTCGACCAACTTTCAGTAGTTGAATTGACTTAGAATTTGGTCTATTTATGTATTTAAATTGCCTGACAACACAATAATCTGGTAGTGATATCCTGGTAGTCCGGCCAGGATCGTCTCCACAGAACGGAACTCTTCTACGGTTAATGGTATCGACTTGAAATTTGGTATGCAAATGTAGTTTGGGTGACAATACAAGTACAGTCATCAAAAAAGCTTGTTTTTTTTTTTTTTTTTTTTAATGATTTATTTATTAAGTTACGTTTTAATGTTAAATCCTAAGAAAAGCAGTTCCTATTGATTATCCCTCAATGATAATACTATCCTTAATTTTCTCAAATCCTAACCACCCACATCCATCCCTTTATTTTCCTTCGCGGAAAATCACGACGAACCCCATTAACTCTATACCCCATCTAATCTGAGGTCATTAACCTCAAGGTGCAGCCAGCTGGCAAGATTATCCGGAAGACAATATTTTACGTGCCGACTGTACTTTACACCTGGAACCGAATATATACCTTATTAAAGGGGGTTAAGGTTATTTATGGTGGGTAAAGTTGTTTGTTATGTAGCATCGCGAGGTGGGTTGTGATAATGGGAGTCCTTAAATGGCTTTGTGATTCAGATTCGCTATTTATGATTGTGAAGTCAGCGTTTCTAGGGTTCTGTAGCCAAAATGGCAAAAACGGAACCCTTATAGTTTCACCATGTCTGTCTATCTGTCTGTCTGTCCGTCCGCGGCTTTTCTCAGGGGTTATCAATGCTAGAAAACTGTAATTTTGCACGAACATATATGTTAGCTATGCCGAAAAAATGGTGCAATAAAAAAATCAAAAACAATTTTTTTTAGAGTACCTCCCTTAGACGTAAAGTGGGGTGTTTTTTTTTTCATCCAACCTTAAAGTGTGGTTTATCGTTGGATAGGTTTTTTAAAACCAATAGGGGGTTGCTAAAACGATTTTTCGATTCAGTGATCTGTTTGCAAAATATTCCACTTTTAAGTGTAAATTTTCTTTAAAATCGAGCGTCCCCCCTCTAAAATCTAAACCGGTGGGTGGAAAAATTAAAAAAAAATCAGGATGGTAGTAAGTATATCAAACTTACAAGGAAAACTATAAAAGTGAAGTTTTCTTGAGAATTATTAGTAGTTTAAGAGTAAATAGCAGCCTAAGGTATAAAATATACCTAAACTTGGAATATTCCGTACAAAATGCGAAATCCTTAGAAAAATATGACTTATTTTTTTCGTAATGGCTACGGAACCCTGTTTCGGGCGTGTCCGACACGCTCTTGGTCGGTTTTTTTGAAGGGTAGGTTAAGTGGATGTTAAATGAACTATTAAACAGGTGCTTTGTTCACCCGGAATCTTACGAGTATATATTATCATACCTACTCTGAATAGTTTGACATCTGGTAGCGCGGTGCACGGTTTTGCTCTGATGATGAACTATGATTGAGTTCGAAATGCGTCAGTGTAGTGTGGTGTAGTTGGGTTTGTGTGAGGTGTGTTCTTAGAGCGTTGAGGCGGAGGAGCTGATGAATCGAGACCAAGACCTATAGAGGCCAAGGCCTGTACACGTTCTGCTGCAGGACACAGGCTTCCTCTCAGTATGCGAGGGCTTGGGCCGTAGTTCCCACACGAGTCTAGTGTGGATCAGGACCTTCATACACACATTCAATTTCTTTACAGGTGTGTCGTGTGTGCAGCTCCACACGATATTTTTCCTTCACCGTAAATGGTAAATTTTAAATGTAATTTAGCACTTAAATTCCTAAAAACTTAAAGGTGTGAGCCCGGACTCGAACCCACAACCCTCTGCTTGCGAAACCACAGATATAACCACAAAACTATCACAGTGTTTCTGTTCCGAATTAATTGAACCTTCAACTAACAGATGCCATAATTTCCTAGAAATCCATCAACTTCAAAGCCCCACAAATAATCCCAAACGTTTTATATAAAGAGCCTCTAGGTTATTCAGACACAAGGCATGTCGTCTTGTTACCAATCACGCCCGCGGCACGCAATATAAGGAAATTGAAAATGTTCGCAACATGTCCAAGGTTCGGACAGTGGGTCTTAACAAAACAGTAGGTACGTCATGCGGAAATGGACGATTCATCTATTAATTTATTTTTAATTAATTTCACTAACAATCAGCATGTGACGTGTTACATGGTGAGTTTGGCTGCGGGCCCACCAGAAATTTGCGAGGATGTGTTTGTCATAAATGCTTCATTTACCTATCCGGGTTTAGGTAAACTTAAAACTTGAAACCTAAAAGTGCTAGTGGCTCCGAAGCGGTAACGTTTCGTGTGCTCTACCTACCCCATTTGGGAATACAGGCGTGATGTTTGTGTTTTGTGTGTGTTCATGTTTATGTTTGTACTTTTAGCCTGTGTATGTGCTATGTCTTTACTGCACAAAATAAGTAAACAAACACAATTGACAATCTATGAAATACATGTACAAAGGCGAACTTATCCCTATAAGGGATCTCTACCAGTCAACCTTTGAGTGGATGAGAGAAGAATTCAGTCAAGGACAGACAAAGTGAGTTTAAAAATTAAAATAGATAGCGGAAGCTAGTTATGTATACCTATCCCTAACTGTATAATTGATCTGTAAAATTAGTAGATCAATATGTTGATAACTAATATAACCTTTGGACATATAATATTCTAATTTATATCATTTACCGTAGGATAAGGCTTTCACCTTATCAATATTAATTTTTCTATGAACTAATGCGATCTTTGCCAAAGTCATAAAATATTTTATAGCTTCCTGCGAGCGAACCATGTAATCTAAATCACCTATTCTTTCCGCCCTACCAACATAATTTAGTATAAGCTCACCTAGGATCATTCGTTCGGGAGACTTGGTAGAGTTAGTACTAAGCCTTCAACTCATGTATTAATTCTTGATTTTATATTAATAGTATATGTGTAAAGTAAACTCTTTTCTTCGAATCTACCTTAACGTCCTACAACATACGAGTGACGACAAAGGTGAGACTTCGGGCGCCGGCAGAGCAACGTGATCTCTTTCTTCAAATGAACCTGGTTCAAGCATCGCTGAAACCACCTCTTCGGTTGGCTGAAGCGGGCTCAGCCCCATTTCTAGCTACAATACATGTTATTGTTGTTGTTGTTATTGTTGTTCTAAACAAATGTTTTTCTTTCTTTTTTCATTCTTTCTTTCTTCATACTATTTTTTTTATGCGACTGGATGGCAAACGAGCAAGTGGGTCTCCTGATGGTCAGAGATCACCACTTCCCATAAACATCTGCAACACCAGGGGTATTGCAGACGCGTTGCCAACCTAGAGACCTAAGATGGGATACCTCACGTGCCAGTAATTTCACCGGCTGTCTTACTCTCCACACCGAAACACAACAGTGCAAGCACTGCTGCTTCACGGCAGGATTAGCGAGCAAGATGGTGGTAGCAATCCGGGCGGACCTTGCACAAGGTCCTACCACCTGTATTTATTTATTGTTGTATATATTGTGTCCTATATTTGTTCATTTAACAACAGTAGCCATTAAATAGAGTGCTGTTCCAAATCTGTGCACTATCCCGGGCGAGGTAACGAGGTCCGGGAATTTTTGCCCGTCCCGGATTATTGGCGTTTACGATTGTGATTGTGACCCAGTAAGGAATTAGGAAAGCAACCAGTTGAGCGGCGCGGGCGATTGTGCGAGCTTAATGTATTCACTGCCGCCATTTGTAGATTCATCCCGGCCTATATACGTCCCACGGGCACAGGCCTCTTAGAATGAGAGGGCTTGGGCTGTAGTTCCCACGCGGGCCCAGTGCGGATTGGGAACTTCACACATTGAATTGCTTCGCAGGTTTGCTGTCCTCACGATGTTCTCCTTCACCGTAAAGCTCGTGGTGAATTCCGCACATGAAATTCGAAAACCTCAGAGGTGCGAGCCGGGGTTTGAACCTATGATCCCCTGCTTGAGAGGCCATAGGTCAAACCACTAACAACTACGGCTTCCATTTGTAGGTTGCCGTGCCTGAAAAGGAAATACCGGAAAATTCATAGAATTTTGCTGTCATTCTCCCTGTCAAGTCCTTTTTTCTAAGAAACGCGTGGAGGTATTTCAGAATTATTATTAAGAACTTAGGTCTGCTGTTTCTTGAAGCAGTGAAAAAATGATAATTTCAGGTCAACGAAATCAAAAGATACAGTCCTTAAAAAAGGTGTTTTGGTACGGTCAGTTCCCCTAACTTATGCATCAACTTTTTCATACTATAGAGTTGCATATAATATATATATACAGAAAAGTAGATACTTCTGTTAGAGGGCCGATTGTACAAAACGGAACCGAGAAATGAATAAGGTTCTTCTGGTTATCTTAGAAACTTTAAATTACAGACAGACAGCAAACAAACCACGAAGTGGCCCTATAAGGGTTTTTTTTGACGCACGGAATCCTAAGAATGATGTTTTGTTGTCAGTACGCATGAACTTTTATATACGATTATTCAAAACCTGTTATTTTGAATAGCAAACAGACATTTTAACTTTAATGGTCTGTGTAGGAGATATAAAATTACAGGTAGAATATCAATACAACATAGTATCCTGCGTAGTATTTTTTATGTAACTATGTTTAGGCGACCAGATGGCCTAGTGGTTAGAGAACCTGACTACGAAGCTTAAATTCCCGGGTTCGATTCCCGTGTCGGGGCAGATATTTGTATGAAAAATACGAATGTTTGTTCTCGGGTCTTGAGTATATTATTTATTTAAGTATGTATCTATATCTATATAATTATACTAGCTTTTGCCCGCGGCTCCGCCCGCGTGGTATTCGGGAACTGTGCATTTTTCCGGGATAAAAAGTGGCCTATGTCACTCTCGGCCCATAAACTATCGCTATGCCGAAAATCACTTCGATCCGTCGCTCCATTACGGCGTGAAAGACGGACACACAAACACACTTTCGCATTTATAATATTAGTATGGATTTATGCGTTGCTTAGTATATAACCATAACACAAGCTTTGCTAAGCTTACTTTGGGACTAGGTCAATTGGTGTGAATTGTCCCGTGATATTTATTTACTGCCTGTACTTATTTCCAATTACTTCTGAAAGATAAGCTACTTTTTATAATAACAGACTGTTATTTTGATTTTTCTATGAAATGGTTACAAGGAAAATCGGGGTCATAAATATGCAAATGTCTACACAGAAACGGCGAATATTTATGTTAGGTACTACGTAAAGGAGACTGGGTGTATTTTCAACAAACTGCCACGAGTATACAACACAGAGGTACGATCCAGTATAGTAGGTATACGATCCAGTTAATTTGTGAATATAGGTTACATAATACAAGCCACTGATCAGTCAAGCAAATTAGCTCGTTGAAGCAACACTGGGCAGGTCATAAGGCATGAAGAACAGATGGCCGTTGGTGCCGAAAAGTTCATGAATTGGACACTGCGGATCGGTAACCGCAGCGTAAGACGTCCACCAACGAGATGGGCGGATGACCTGGTTAAAGCCGCGAGTTCATGGTGGATGCAGACCGCTTCCATCCGATGCAGCTGGAGGTCTATGGGACAGGCATGTGTCCAATAATAGCGGACATCCTACGGCTGCTATGATTATGATACATGATACACAGAATAAAATTATTTATAAAATTATTGATACTTACTTCAAATAGGGAATCTTTTAAATTAAATACTTGTGATTCGGCTGACATGATGATGATGTAAGTCATTAAATAACATTGTACATCTATTATAGAAAACATATTCCTCATCGAAAACACAAATGGATAGATAGAATTAATAGATTAATTAGATTTAATTTAGTAGGTATTAAGTTTTTAAGTTAGGTGGTTAGTTTATAGTTAGTTTTATATGGTTATTTTTTCTTAAATTTTTGTATTTCAAGTTAAATAAACAATAAAGTTAATATTTTTCAGTTGTAAACACAAACTGAAACATAGATGCACAGAAAAACCAGAAAAAGAGTCACTTAGTTAAGAAACAAACAAGCTGAGATATGTGGTGCATAGGAGAACTTTGTGTCTGTACTCCTGTCCATTGGTGGTATAGCGGCATAGCACGCAGCACGGAATGCTGAGGACCTGGGTTCGATTCCCAGCGCTGGCCCCTATTTCTGGTTTTTCTGTGCATATATGTTTCAGTTTGTATTTTCGATATGGATTTTATGGGATGACCGTAAAAGTAACAAAATTTGGAGTTGAAATAAAAAATACAAAAAGACTCCAAAAACATATTCCTCGTTTTGTTTCTTGCCCGGTTCTTATCAACAGAGCTTTTTCAAACTGGTATCAGAGTTTTTTTATAGGTTTATAACAATAATAAAATAAGAGCTTGTTACGATAATTCAATAAAGATAATTTTCACTTTGACAGTATCCAAGCGAACACAATTATAAATCAGCATAAAAATTCTGTCTATGTTTTGTACGTAACATTTATATGAAAGAAAATACAAACTATAAGACTATAACAATTATGTATATAAATACAATAAATCGAAACCCTGTATTTCACATACCCGAGGCATGTGCGCCTAGCATGCTTGCTGCATTTTCTCGCTACACGGCTCTGCTCAGCCCCTGGGCGAAAAATGACCCGGCTTTGGGATCGCCATAGACACCAACAGTTTATCCAACACAAAGAAAATGTTTAAAAATATTCAAGGAAAATTGAAATCTTTGAGCAAAATATTTTCCATGTAAAAGGTGAATAAGTTTTTTAAGAAATGGCTTCTGCATAATGGGACAATTTTTCCAGCGTCAAGGTTGAGAAATGATTGAGGTTAGTGATACAGCATAAAAAACAGGTAGGCACAAAATAAAACAAAAACTTAAAAATAGTGAGACAGCAATTACAATTTATTAGTTACTTTCACCAGTGTGACGCTGATACCTACAAAATAAAATTCAAAAACCTGGACACTCATGGCCAAACCGTGACCATCTGCTTGGAAAACGGTCAACCCATTTGGCAACCTTATTCTTGCTTCTAATGGTCGAAAAATAGCTGAGTCTTTGGGTCTTCATAAAATTTTATCGATGCGATTCCCAAACCAGTATTTCAGGACGAAAACTACGGGAAAAAGGTTACATTGACAAAATCTGGTCCGCTTATTTACCTGAGTTTTGCTTTAGTAGTAGCACTAGTTTTGTAGCCTTTACTCGTCAAGCTATTTTTTTTTAAGTTGTGTATATGTCCGCTCTGACGCACGACTATAATATAGTTTACTCGCTAAGTGCGAGTTTCCTTGGTTCGACTAAATGTAGAGCAAAGTCATAAGTAGTGAATTAGTCGATACGTTTGTTAAGCTTGAAGTGCTCATGAGGCATAAGGTGAACCTAGGAATGTAGGAGATAAGAGTTTAGCAGGCTAGAGTGAAAGTTTAATTCCTACGACGATTGTTGAGGAATAAAGAAAGATAAATATATTTTCACACACCATATTCGATACAGAATGAAGTCAAGCATAATACCAAAGTTGGACAAACACTACATACATAATATACTTTCGACATCAATTTAGTATATATTTAGTTATCGTCTGGCATAATAAACAACACGCCCTTAATTATTTATTTATTTCAAAGAAATTTACACAGCATAAAAGTTAAACACTAAGGCACTGCGAAAGACAAACATAGACAAGAGAGAAATACATTATGTAAAAACAATATCTAAGTATTAAATGGTGTTGTTCCATGTAGCAAAAAATACGAAAAAAAAACACAAAAACTGTTTTATTGAATAAACACAGATGAGTTTCGGATTAGAATAGCATTTACCATTTTATTAGTTCATTCCTTGATATCATTCCGCTGCAGTACGCTTCGCCGCCGAAATGAACAAAAAGCAGTTTGCATATTGCATACAAATAAATCGCTTAATTGTATTGAATTGAAACTGTTGTACGTTTCAATTGGAATTCTCCGAACTGAAATAAGCGAATAATGAATACATAATGAGAATGTTACTTTATGTATGTTTGCCTGCAGGTTTATTACAACTAAGTATTTTAGTAGCTTGGTTTGGTTTAAATAAATAAAAAGCATGGGACAACTGCCACAAGTAAAATTGATCCAGCCTTAAACTAAGATAATATTTTACTAACTATAGTACATACTTGTACAGATATGAAGTGGAGGTTAAGAAACTATCAAAGAAAACTAGACTAGTGCCAGCAGCTAATATGGTAAAAGAGATAAAAATCACCTAAGTTTTGCAGAACAATATAGCAAGTACCCTATATCTTACCTTAAATACTAAGGTAATAACCAAAACAATTAGGTGTTTTTTTAAGCAGAAACAGAAATTTGAGCAGCAGTAGACCACAAAATGTCCCGCTGCATACAGCTGGCCATATAAATAATTGCGTTTTAAGCATCAGTGCACTTTTGTGGATAATCGGTGCCACACGAAATCGCGGTCTGCGGGTATAGTAAATGGCAATTTAACTTCATAATCCACTGGGGCAATTACTAAAAAGTTACGCTTTCGCTCTGTTAACTGTAAACTGGATTCCATTTATAGAATCAGCACAATTTCATTTCAGCATACGGTCAAGGACTTTAGTTCATGAGCCACCATGGAATCATTTCACAGTAAACGTCATAGTCATATCGCATTAATTAACAAGGAAAGTCGTTATGAGTTTTCTTTTGAAAAGGTTCCACGGTGGCCCATGAGGCCATGAATCAAAGTCCTTGAGTGTACATGTGACGAAAACTATTTTTAATTCACATTTCGTGAATTTAAAATTATGTGCACATGATCATTCTAGCCTTTTTACTTATCTATATCGTTAATTCATCGTGTTTATGGTTGATCTTCACCGAAATGTGTTATTTATAAGATAATCTCTATTTCTGTTGTAATAAGTAGACACTGTTCAAAAATGAACAACTCGTTGCCTAGATATATTGATCTTGATAATTTGTTAATCTACAAGCTACAATTAGCCATATTGTAGACCTAAGCTCTGCCTAGACTAAGCCTTAATTACTAAATTACTTGTAGAATCAGTGTGATTATTCCTATATCTATTTTTATATACGAGTATAATATTATTGTGCTAAATTGTCAACTGTTATAATTGTTCCAATAAAGAAATAAATTCATATTCATTTATTCATTCAAATTCATGCTCATTACACTATTAGATGGTAGTTTTACCAGATGGTAGATACATGTGATACCCTGTTAGGGTATAGAAAGTCAATCAATTAAAATATTAACTAATAATTATTAAGACACATTGGTATATGTTATGGATGAATTATTTAATGTCGATACAATTTATGTTGAAAATTTATGTCAATTTCCTTAAATTATGTATTATTTATAATGTTTGTTGTTTTCAATTAAGTCGCTCACATACACTATTGTCTAATAGTTTGTCCCTTCATCCATACATGTACTATTATTCAACCAATATATTAATTATTGCATGCAACGTGCGTATCCGTAGTGCAGAAGTCATAATAAAAGACGATTGAAATATGTAGCACGGCAGACAATGTACGGGTTGTACCTATCGAACGTTCTCCAAGTTTCCAGAACATTCTAGAACTTTCCAGAACTTCCAACAGTTTGCTCGTACAATCACATGCCGCGTTTGAACGAAAACATAAACACTCGAATTTTACGTTAGTTCAGTATGAGTTTGCTTGAAATCGCGCTTATTTGTTGATGCTCATGTGAGCAATGTATTGTAATTAGAAAGTTGGGTCGATTGCGTTTCTTCATAACCGTAAATTTATTTCGTATTTGAAATTAAATGTACTAGTTTACTAATATCTACAAGCATTTTCAGAATCAAAACTAAAAAAATATGTCGTGATTAAAGACAAAACGAAAAGTCCAACTTATATTGCTTACCAATAACCTTTAAAGCCCGTACATCATTAGACTAAAGACGCGACAGATGCTCCAAGTAACTTCAACGAGTGTACAAAAATAGGCTCATATAAGGCATGATGACCGTTTACCCGTCAAAGGTTCATCCGGCACCAATCGCGCCATCCTTTGAGGCAAGGGCACTTGACAACCCCTTTTCCTCCAACTTGTTTGAAAAATCACTTGAGCGAAAAGAATAAAAAGGTGGAGGACTGTCTGAATTGGTTTGTATGATAGAGCTTCTTAAATAAATCAGATTAATGTTGAACTTTTATGAGTTATTTTAAAAGTAGACTTTACCCGCCGCTTAAACTACTTTACTAAATCCGGCTGTTGAATTAAATTTTCAGGATTTTACTAAATACCAAAACGAAATATTTCTTGAAGTAGTTTTTAATAGTTAGGATAGAACTTAAGAAATATCGAAAAATCCGAAGGTTTATACAAGCCGTTGTTCATGCTAAAAGGCATGGTTTATTCTAGTTTTCTAATATTTTCCACCAACGCTTTGTCAAACATTAATATTTTTTTTTATTCGACTGGATGGCAAACGCGCAAGTGGGTCTCCTGATGGTAAGAGATCACCACCGCTCATAAACATCTGCAACGCCAGGGGTATTGCAGATGCGTTGTCAACCTAGAGGCCCAAGATGGGATACCTCAAGTGCCAGTAATTTCACCGGCTGTCTTACTCTCCACGCCGAAACACAACAGTGCAAGCACTGCTGCTTCACGGCAGGATTAGCGAGCAAGATGGTGGTAGCAATCCGGGCGGACCTTGCACAAGGTCCTACCACCTGCAAAATATTAATGCCATCCAAGCCCATCACTGTCTTGACTCACCTCTCAACCATCCCATTATTTAGATGCTTCAACAATACACATATCTCGTCTCATATATGACATCTTCGGCCTAACTGCTGAGCACCTCCTAGAATAAGAGTGCTTGCTTGGGCCTTAGTTCCCACGCGGACCCAGCGCGGATTGGGAACTTCACACTCACCATTGCATTGCTTCGGAGGTGATTGCAAATTAACTCATGTTCACTTTCTCCGTAAAGCAAAATTCCAAGTGTAATTTCACACAAACATTCCGAACGACCCTCTGCTTGGGAAGGCCATAGGTCACATTACTCCTATACCTCTCCATTGTACCTTTAAACAAGCAATTCTTATTTTTATGAAATTTGGTACCTACGAGTATGTGAGGGTTTTCGGGGATGACAAATCGATCTAGCTTGATTTCTAGGAAAGCGCTTAAAATTAGAGTTCGGGCGCCCAGTACTATAGATAAATAGTGCTAAGCTATGACTGTATGTGTGTCTATCAATTATCAGTTTCGAGTCAACGCAAGTTATTAAGGACAACGATTAAATGGAAGGTGACTACGTTCTCTTAAGCCCAAAGTTTTGATTAGAAATTTATTAGAAAATCATAATTGCTCTCGACTTATAAAATCCCTTCTGTCGAATTTGATCAAAATTTGTTTCCAGACTTAAAAGCGTTGCTTTAGCGTTGATTAATTTGACACGGTTTTATTTGTGTTACTGGAACTTTTTAATTACTTGTTAAAGCAGTTTAGTATGATTTAATTGCGTGAAAAAATTGTTACTGTGCTGTTGTTCTGCAACCAAGTTTGGAAATGTTTTTATTTATTGACGATTTGTTTTTGTTTTTTACCTACGAAAATCGGGATCGCAGTCAACATCCCGTAAAAATATGTCTTACCCAGTAGTCCGCCGCTAAGAAGTCAATCCTGACACCCTGTCACTGTCATCTTGGTACTAAACACGTCAACGTTTTTCTTTTTCACGTATTCAGTACGTGAAAAAGTGACAGTGTCAGGATTGACTTCTTAAAGGTGGACTATTATAGCGTTTACCCAAGATTAAGTCTGCGTAGACCATTAAGTCTAGTAGTTGAATTGAAATTCTGGGATTACGCTAAAAACCCGTATGTTTTCTGAAAAATTACATCTTGTATTTTATTGACGTTGTATTTAAAACACCCGCGCCAATTTTTAAAACTTTTTACATAATTGAAATGAAAAAGCTATATATTTTCAATCAAATCAGATTTTACTACTTGGATCCTAACCATGAATCTTGCTATTTACTACTAGGGACAGATAAAACAACAAAAAGTGAACAGAGAGATAAACCAAAAGATAGAAAACAATGAAAAATATCAAGAGAAGTAAAAAATCAAACGGCAAAAAAAGAGAAAGAAGTAGATGAGTTACACAAGTAAACAATACCTAATGGCAAAGTATAAGGAAAACTACGTAAAGAAGATAGAGACAAAGGACAACAGAAGAATAGAAAATCAACAACAATCAACACCAAATTTCAATTAGGGAGGATTCGGATTACAAAAAATAAGCTTCATTAGCGAAAAGTTCAGGATACAGTCAAATAAAAGAGAAAAATCACAAAAAACACAAATAGAATGGTACCCGATAGATCAGACACAAAGAAAGAGCATATGAACATGTTGAGAGACAAGATTATCAATGTGAAAATAAGAATAATCAATGCATATTTGATGAAATTAACTCCAGAAAACCTGAAAGAAACAAAAGTTAAATAAGAGTAAACCAAACGAAACGAGAATAAAGAGAAACTTAAGTTAACTCAGAGATAAGTAACTGCGCGGTTTTCTGTTAATAGATGAATTAGAGGTGATTACCATGTGCTGGTAGAAGATACTAGAGAAACCTAAATAGATCCAAAGATAACTTTTCTTTCCTAAACCTAGCGTAGAGAAAGAAATCCTGAAATCACGTTGTGTTTATATAAGAAAACTAAAGACAAAGATGCATTCAAAATTTAGAAGAAAAAGCAACAGAATGGTTTTAGTATAATACAAAAAGAATAAACAGAAAAATACTGTCCACGGAGAGAAGAATCGAGCTATTATTAAGAAAAATGTGTGCATTAACAGTCAACGAAGTGACTGAACTGTAGTTAACATAAAATACAGTCATTACAAATTTACAGTAAAATTACCTTCAGTCATTTTAGGCGGGAGTATGTTTTGGACGATGTTTACTTTATTGATCGAAGGTGTCGCTGCACTTAAAAAGAGCCTAGATAACGTTTGTTTGTACTGTAAAACTATAAGATAGGTAAATGTTAGATATGAAACGGATTGGCATAGCAACGGTGTTTGGTGTTCACACAATGTTCACACCTTACTTAGAAGTTGGTTTTGTCACAAGGAAACAATGCTATTTATTAGCTTCAACATACAAAATTCGTGGAATACTCGTACTTAATTACAACTAGGTATATAGACGTATTTCACAAACAAACCGTCGCAATCCACTGTCAGATCGTCAAACCCAACGTTTTCCAAACGAGCAATTAATATTTAAATGACGACACCGTATAGATTTAATTGCCAAATGCCGTGTATTTCAAACGCTCGAGTGCCAACAATCTTCATCCTCATACATAACTGGCTACTTTAGGTGCCACCGGCGTTTTGACGATTATGAGCAAACAAATGTGACAAAATTGGTAGAGAATGAAGCGTCGAGTGAAATGCAAATTTGGTATAAACTCGTTTGTTGACTTATACGAATGGGAAAAGGTATGTTTTGCTTCAATACATTGAGATATTACGCAAATATCAAGTCCCGATTAGCAATAAGTTGGCCGTTTTTGTGACAATTTCAGTTTCAAAATCTCCTTGACTCAATTTGAGAACGAATGTAAGTTTTTAATGGGAAGATAATTTTTGGTCGATCGTTAGCCGAGATTTTGGCGCAGGAAACTGTTAGTAATGACTATTGTCAATAGCACCATGAATTATGATGATTTTGACATTGTATTATCGACCCCTATGTCCCCGCTGAAGAGCTAAGGAACGTCGACTTTTGGCACGTTCCTCTTGGTCTTTTCATAGATGCCATGGTATCAAAACTTTTTTAGCTAAAATTTTCAGTTAGTAAAACTTTGAAAATATTATCTTTACTTCTTGAGATATCATTATAGTAGCCTATGGTCATTGATCCAGCTATCTATGTGTCTAATGTGAAAGAGTAACATATAAAGTAATACGCATGTCCATAAACAATCACAAACTTTCTTAAAATTAGAAGGGTAAATGTCAGCAAACCAATGAGGCTTTTTTTTAAACCTAGAATTGAAATTTTGATGAAGTTGAGATAATTCCTTTGGCAGCAGAAGATTCTGCTTTCCAGCCACTACAGCATAAGTCTCAAGTTTAAAGTTAAACTTATTTCAAAATAGACTTTGGACTAGAAGCCGTTAGGTTGAATTTTAGTTGTTGTATAGTTGACCTGGACGCGGAACTGAGTGAGTGGCCAAATAAAGCTCTGGGTAGGGAGATGTGGAAGTCAAGAGAAGAGGCCTTTGCCCAGCTGTGGGACACAGTTATATGCTAAATATAATAATAAAATAAGAGTTACATTCAATATTGTGACGGTTCAACAAATTACTAACGATTTTTTTTAATTATACCATACATTCTCCGACTTATTACATACGCTACTCTTTGTTTTATATTTTGTGCAGACAGCAATAGCAAATAGATTATAAATAAATCATTTTTTTTTCAAGTATTAAGCTCTTTATCATACAGCTATTGTCCGCGACTTTGCTCGTTCAAATTTTGTTTAGGAACTATGCTAGAACTTCGGCTCAAGCCCTCTCATTCTCAGAGGAGGCCTGTGGGACGCAAAATAGGCTGGGATGATGATGATGATGATGAAATCAATTTCATTTGACCTATAAAAATAAACGGAAATTAAAAACAAACGTCAGGACACTTGTCAGTGCTGTTGCGCAGACGAGGCATATGGAGAGATGTTCGGTGGGTCGTAGACTTTTTTCGAGGGCAGCCCTCTTAGCAATGTGCTGTGTTAGCTGTTAATAACATGTAATTAACCATTAATCATTAAAACTGTTACTTTGTGTATTTTAACAACAATTCCGACTAAGGGTCCAAAGTAAACCTGACCTTATTTACATACCACAGCGCTCGCACCAATGTTCCAACTCCGATCCATCAATAGAATTAGCATACAAGTATATTATGTAAATGCCAAAATTAACCGCCTCTCATTCGTTCCGGACATTTTTCACCCAATAACCATTTCTAGGGACTTATTAGCAATTGAGCCTCGTCCCTATCAATGGATTCTCCGATTTATAGCATATTAAGAGGATTTTTATTCTATTAGAAGCACCGCCTGCGGCTTTTGATGCTCCCGATTTGGAATACTTTGAATCGGCGAATGTTCGAAGTAAAAAATTATCGCTTCCCCAGCCTTTGTATGTTGGGCTTTGATCAATACAGGCTCAACACCTTGGTTTTGGAGAAACTGTATCAAAATAGGCATTATAACATTCCTAGAACATCTTACGCGAAAGCTATTATAGAGTTATTTTATTACTTACAATAAAAAAATGACAAAAACGAGTACTAAGCAATTTAAATAAACAAGTGACGTGAGGTAGCGGATATTATCTATGCCTTCAATATTGATAATAATAATAATAAATCCACTTATTTTGGGCAACATGACCCATACAATTTTTAAACACCTTACAGTTCAGTTCTTTAGTTACATTTAAGTAATAAAAATAAAATTAACTAGATGGCTGGTAGGTAAATTCTTTAAAAACTAACAAATGTTTATTAACGGTTTTTAAAGAAAATAAAAGTCTATCACGTATAATTATTGGAGTAGACACTTTAACCTATATATTAAGAAGATTTCTATCAGACCACATTTTAAATTTTCATTAAATTTTTATGGAGTAATAGAGAAAAACTAACAAAAATGCAACGTTGCAGGTATAAACGCTCTTAATTTCAATTGTTTTATTTCAAAATAAATAAAAAATATTCGTATGTAATTTTTTTTGATGTTATTCATAGTCTAATTGCGGTTCAATACATAGCCATTATTCGGTCCTTCGAAGCGTAATTCGACATCTGCAACAATAACAATAGCAGTTGAAATTCCTGAAACTTCGCGTCCGTATACTCGGGATCGCTTCTTGTCTGTGATTTAATTTACATACAATTGACTCATTTCATTTGGGTATTTGAAACATTGAAAAAACATTTGTTTAACGTACGGGTCGAGGCTATCGCAATTAAATGAAGCGTTCATCTAAAATGTTCATACAACTGTAATTCATGTTACAATATACAGTGACTTATTTGATACCACAAAGCTGTACAAAAACCGGGCAAGCGCCCCCCGCGCACAAAGGATTCCGTACGAATTAGTAGGTATCTGGGTCAGTCAAATTTTTGCAGGTGGTAGGACTTTGTGCAAGGTCAAATCAAGAACTTAAGTTCTTTGATAAATTTCAAACGTAGTTTTTTGAACATTAATTCTGCAAAACTCAAAGATCAGAGCCCGGATTTGAACCCACAATCCTATGCTTAACAGACCGTAAGTCCACTACGCCATCTCAAATTTTGACTCAACCTATACCATATGATATTCCAAGACGCTGCAGCGGACTATTCATTTCGGTTTCAAGTGATAAAGCTGTAAAGGAACTATATCGAATAATCCTCTCGCACGCACCGAATAAGATTGCGTCCTATCTTCACACCCACTAGCTCCTGTGCAATCAATCAAGAATGTCACTCAACTTAAGTCCCGCAGCCCTATCTCTATCAGGAGCCCTTTCATGTACAATGAACGTGAGGGTACATAACGTATGTATATTGTTCTTGCTTAATAATGGGAATAGATACGAACACTGCCCACGGCTTTGCACACGTAAATCATTAGATCAAGCAGCTGAATTGAAACTCCGCGATTATTAAAATTCCCGTGGGAATTCCCGAAAGTTAAATCGTTGCTTTCATTAACGTTATATTAATTAAAAGCAATCTTGTCAAATTTCATGACTCTAAGCCCAGTGGTTGTTGTTTCGTGATTTTATCCCTATCCCGTGGGAATATCGGAATAAAAGTAGCCTTTGTTTTATTCCAGATATCCAGCTATATACATAACAAATTTCATCCAAATCCGTTCAGCCGTTTCAGCGTGAAGGAGTAACAAACATATTGATTCGCTCACTCACTCACTCACAAACTTTCACATTTATAATATTAGTTTGACTAGCTTTCATCCGCGGCTTCGCACGTGTAAAACCGTTACCCCCTTATTCATAAAACTTAACAAGCCTATGTTAACTAACAAATACTTTGTCCCTTTCTAACAAATTTAATAGAAGACGATTTTTAATTTTTGGAATTTCTAATATGTTCATGAATAAGGGGTTAGTTAGCAATAAAATGAAACGTACTATCTCTTGTTCTCTGTAGCAGTGGGACGTATATAGGCTGGGATGATGATGATGATGATGATGACATACTAAACGCCATGCAAGATTGTCAATGTGTCAATGCTACAGAGTAAAAAAGTGATCCGCTATTTGATGATGACTGTATCATTTCGCAAAATATCCCATTAGAGTCCCCAATAATCACATTGTGGATTTTATTAACGTTACATAAAAAACCCGCGCCGAATTTTATGTCTCTACTAATATATGCGGAATATTGTAACTCTCGTATTGTTCGTTTGTTTGTTGCCCCATAACGTCTAGACTGCTGTATAGATTTAGAGTTTATACACAGATAGTTTGAGTCCCGGGGATATAGGATAACTTTTATCCCGGAAACTTGCATAGTTCCCGTAGGATAGCGATAAATGAAGTCTACACACAGTAGCCTATTGGCTACTAATTTAAATATTTACCCAACCGCTGGATACGGCTGTGTTTCCACCAGAAATGTGCAAGGATATGTTGCCAGGAATGTGTTTATCATAAATCAATAGAAACACTTCACAGGTAGGTAAAACCAGCCAAGTGCGAATTGGACTCGCGCACGAAGGGTTCCGTACCATTATCTATAAAACATAAGCAAAAAAAATACGTTTGTTGTATGGGAGCCCCCTTAAATATTTATTTTATTTTGATTTAATTATTTATTTTTAAAGTAAATATACGACCTAATATTCTATGAATATTTCAAGCATCTACCTGTTACCGTTTATTAATATCGAACAAAAAACGCTTTGTATTTGTTGTTATAGAAATACATAATCTGTGAAAATTTCAAGTGTCTAACTATTCAGAAAGAAAGGCAAACAGCGGAGTCTCAATAATAGGGTTCTGTTGGCACCTTTTGGGTACGGAACCCTAAAAAGCGTTTCTATTGGTTCACGAAAAGCACATTCCTCGTAATATAACCTCATATTCATATTCATATTCATTTATTCGCTTTAAGTGTGCACATCTCTGGTGGAAACGCGCAGCCTAAAATACCGGAATCATTATTCGATATGCATTTCACTGAAATCTTACGTACATTCGAATCAGGACATTTAAAAAGCATTCAGAAGCGTTATATCTGCAAATCGCTTTCGAATTACCTGACGACTCTACACAGACATTCACAATGCCTCACTTGCCACTAAGTACGTCCTTTTCTATCTTGCTACGTGCGAGAAAGATGCAGACAGTGACAAATGAGCATCGGCATATCGTGGTCTGGTAAATGGGTATGAAAATAACGGAACTCATTCAATACGTAGCTTTTAGTGCTACGAAAAATGTAGCAGTGCTACGAAAAAATGTAGCGGTGCTACGATGTTGTTTACACTACGGGGTATGGTAGAACTCGAAACAACTGTTATTTACCAAAGGTATGACAGTGAGATATTGTCACCATCATCATTCCATTCTATGTACGTCCCACTGCTGGGCACAGGCTTCCTCTCAGAATAGGAGGGCTTGGGCCGTAGTTACAACGCGGGATCAATGCGGATTGGAAACATTTGAACTGCTTCACAGATTTGTGCAGGTTTTCTCACAATGTTTTCCTTCAACGTAAAGCTCGTGGTACAAATGTTATTTGTGTGTCTTGTTACAGTGTGTAAGGTCGCAGGTAAGCAATGAAGTTTACAGTTCATTGATATGGACCTCCGCAACGTAACGTGATTCAATAAATTATTTTTCTCCAGTACTGTTGTCTGTGATTTACTTAATTCCAAACAGTAACATAAGATCATACATGACAAGATTCTGGAAGAGTCTATGTTGTCTATTCCCCATAACAGCACTGTATCGTAATGTTACTGAAACGAGACTGCAACCACTTACTTTTTTTTCTTAATTCGTTCGTTCTGACAGGCTAAGGTGCCCACTTACTTAGTTCATATGGTTTTTATACATAATAAAAAAAATCCGTGCATAATTCATGGCTGCCAAAATAAGTAAACAAAATACGTATCTGTTAACATCGTCACTGGCAAGTAAACATCAATTAATAACAAAATTAATCTTAGACAAATTTTGTAATTTTCATATTACCCTCTCGTTTGTTGTTGTTTATTTCATATTTACGCTTGCCTTACATTATAGGTACAAAACTTTGAAAATTTTTAAGTTTAAGTTTTTTTTATAATTTTGTATTTTATTTAATAAGCACATAGTCGTAGAAAAAGTATTGTATACAATGTCGTATAAATAAGTTAAAAAAAACTCGTGGCGTCTCTTCCTATGATGTTCGCTACGCTCACATCGTAACTCACGCGACTCACCCTTTTTGACCCCTATTATACAACTGTTGCATAAAATACTATAAACAAACACTTATATTAATTACTCTTTGTCACTAAAAAGCGTTCTCTGAAACATTTGGTACTCTATCAAAATGATGTTTGCCTAAAGCCAGAGCATCGCTCCAAAGTCAACCTACGGTAAACACTGGCACACAATAAATGGAAAACGTAAAAAAATCCTCTGTTACTTAGCACAGAGGAGACGTAAAGCTGAGTGTAGACATAGAATAAGCAAACAATAGAGGGTTAACATTAATGGTACCTACTTGTACCATTATAACACGGGTTACGAGGATGAGAACTGTAGAACACTTAATTTTCCACGGAATGTGACGGTGACGTGTTAGTTTGACCAATATGAAAAAAAAAATGTTTATTAAAAGCATGATATTACTATGGAAACGCTTGTCTTGTTAAGCCGTGGTGGCAGAGTGGTTTGACCTATGGCCTCTCAAGCAGAGGTTCGTGGGTTCAAACCTCGGCTCGCACCTCTGAGTTTTTTCGAAATTCATGTGCGGAATTATATTTGAAATTTACCACGAGCTTTACGGTAAAGGAAAACATCGTGAGGAAACCTGCACAAACCTGCGAAGCAATTCAATGGTGTGTGTGAAGTTCCCAATCCGCACTGGGCCCGCGTGGGAACTACTGCCCAAGCCCTCTCATTCTGAGAGGAGGCCTGTGCCCTGCAGTGGGGCGTATATAGGCTGGGATGATGCTTGTCTTGTTTCCGTTATTTTTGTTCGAATTTGATAATCACAAATGTATTTTTTTTTTCGAATAATCGCGTCTTTTTTATAATATTTTCTATATAATTACTTGACTTATGACAGTAGTTTCGAAGCTTTTTAGGTATAGCAAAGTTTTAGTACCTAACTTAAATTGACTGTAGTGGTAAAGACAATTAAATTCACCCAACTTTTTTTCCGTCTACCCAAGCCTTGCAGCGAAGTTCCCATTCTGTTGAATTACATACTCTTTGCACATGCGGAGCCAGCATTAGTAGGAAAACGGACCATAACAAGCTGTCCGGGATACTTCGCTAAGCAAGATGAATAATGATGAATAGAGAGTAGAGATTTATGCTGACCGTAACTCGGGCACTTGTTGCAGTTGTGATCGCGTCTTGTGCTTTGCAAAGTAGAAATAGAAGCAAAGACTAATAAATAAGAGATATAGATATGTCACGTGAGCTAACGAGGCGCCTGTAGAATAAAAAGCCATGTCTAACACTACGTTTTTTTTGACTTCCGTTAACTTTAAGAACTTGTGCACACTAGCGTTTTTGCCCGGCGGTTTCTCGATATGCGATATCTCCGCGGTTATTTGCGGCCAGCGTGTCGCCAGCGTGCCGCCGCGGTGACGCGGACTATTATGACCGTAAGTGGCGTAATCGCCGCGAGACACATTTTTCCTTGTTGTTGTATTTCAAATTGTAATTTTTCTGCTTAGGCGTATAATTCCGAGTTGTCCATTTACCATTTGTAATCAATGACAGTAAGTCGCTGCGTCAAATCCTTACAATAAGTTGGGTCAGAATCATCCTAACTCAAATAATACCGCTGTGATGTTCCGTATAATTCCGTTCTGAATTAAAATTCGCAGCGCCTCTAACTAGGGGGTATCATTCCAAGCACGTGCGGAGTTCCCAAAAGTTTCTGACTCAATAAATGTTCTCGAGGTGTGGATTCGGACTGGGCTTAATAGGGGGGGCGGATCTGTTGACAAATTTCAATGGAATCATATTTGAAGTTCAAACGGATGAGTTTTGGTTTGGCTGGTTTGGTGTTTTGGATCGGACAAAATGTTCAATGTAAATACAATTGTTTTCATTCACCAAGAACATGATAAACAGAGTAGATATAACAGCAAGTGGCAAGACATATACTGTCGCTATTGCGGCGTGTAAATATTCAGATTCTTAAAAGTGGGTACTTACATAAAAAACATTTAAATAATCATCATCAAAATATGATTAAAATAGCATCGATAATTAATAAATAATAAACAGTAATGAATAATTTAGTCACAACTATGTCTACAAGGCGAACAATGTCAAATAGTTATTAATTTAATAATAGCGCATAATATGTCAACAAATTATATAATTACATATAATAATAATAATAATAATCATATTTATTCAGGCTTTTCAATCCATTTTGTTAGTAATACATAATCACTTATTGACTAATGTTAGTAGCGTTCTATGTTAATTTAAAATAATAATAATAATAATGTCAAATTCACATGTCACGTATAAAAGGAGGCACAGGAGCGTGCAACGAATACCAGTGCCTCATGAAAGGGCCGTCAAGCCGCTCAATATAAAATAAAATTCAAAATTACATGTCGGCGAAAAATCAGACTAAATAATTGTAAAAAAAACATTTTTAAATTTTATTAAGTCATTACGTCACATTACCCATTATACCATTACATTCAATAAATCCCTTCAATGAATAAAAACATTGTTGTTTGAGCAACTTGTGTTTTAATTTTTCAAGTGGTAGATCATTATGTTGTTTTGGTAACTTATTAAATACACGGATCGCCGTAGGAAAACAGATATTTTTGTACAGCTTTGTGTTGACTCTGTGCAATGAGAGTTTATTAAGCTTAACGTTGTGCATCACCTTGAGGCTTGACGGAACAGTTGGTATGGTAGGCTGATAACCATACTTGGTTTGGATAGATATTTAACTAAACGTAAACGAAACAACGTCAATTGGTGTCTTAAATATTGAAATTCCCCCATCAAACTATCTAAACATTTACATTTCTACACACAAATTAATACACTGGTCTAGTCTAACTATACTTACCTAATATTATTCTATGAAAGCAATTCTATGGTTTATGAAATTCCCAATTCCCACTGGATTCGTGTGGGAATTACAGAGAGACGTCCTATACCAAGCAGTGGGATATAAAAAATGTAGACCAAAGATAATGATGATGACGTTACCCGAAATGCATTATTCAAAAAAGTTAAACAAATCAACATTCCATAAAACATCATTTGAACATTTTTTTTTTAACAAAATATGGAGCCAACTTCAAAAGCCTTGAAAATAATTTTCTACTAGTTTGAAATAAGTGCCTCAGCATGAGCCAGCAGGAGTGGAACATAGTCGTCTACCTCACCTATATACTATATATTTGGCTTCAATCACTCCTGCTGGCTCGTGCTGAGGCACCGACTTCAAACTAGTAGAAAAATATTTTCAAGACTTTTGAAGTCGGTTCCATTTTATGTTAAAAAATGTTTTTTCATACTTTTTAGTGATTTGTAGCCAAAGTGCATCTCACAACGATTCCATTAAGCTCAAACACAGCATAGTTAAGTATATCATTTTATAACAGAGTACCGGTACCTACGGTCTTCTTTATCAGAGTCCAGTTCACCAAATGATACGTTCTGAATGTAAATATTTGACTTGATGTTAAAAATGCCAAAATCGCTATAGGTGTGCTTTAAAAATTCGAGGGTTGCCCTCGATTTCTCCAAGATACCATCATCAGATCCTGACTTGGTGTCAATGGGACCACCTTGGAAGTTGTCCTTTAAAACAAAAAAGGATTTTGAAATTCGGCCCACAATTGGCGGAGTTATCACGTAACAAACATACAACAAAAAAAAACATACACTCGCATTGATAACCTCCTCCTTTTTTTGAAGTCGGTTAAAAAGCTAAAATCCTATTCGACACTATTCAAAACAAAACTCCCTTAGCTCCCAACAAACCCAATAACACTCGCGTTATTGAAAAGCAAAAGAAACGGAATACATAATGTCGTCGATAAACAAAATTTAGTGTTGCAAGTTATCAATATTCGCGACAAAGTGCCTGAACGCGTAACGACGTTACTCTCCAGTGCGTGCTTGGAGCCGCGTTTATCCGGAGTACCCACGAGAGACTATGAAAACTTTCAAACTATGAACACCTAGCTTTTGACCGCGACTCGGTCTGTTTCATTCGTTTATAGCCTTCCTGTGGGAACTATGCAGTTTTCCGGGGAAAAAACTAACCTGTGACAAATAAGGCGATACTTAACTGGATTGCTTTGCTTAGTGATTAGAGAATCTGGCAAAGAACTTCAGGTTTAATTCCCAGTGGGGGCAGATATTTGTATGAAAAATACGAATGATCGTTCTTGAGTCTTGGATGTTTAATACGTAAGTGTGTATTTACTTATGTAGGTAAGTATGTTTATCTGTTGCTTAGTCATATCAACTAAAGCTTTGCTTAGTTTGGAACTAGATCAATTGGTTGCAAGTGTCCCGTGATATATATGAAAATAGCATCTTCTGTATGAACGTCATTTAATTGGTGTAAAGTTTATTAAATACCTAAGTGTGATTTTGGTAGATACAACTACATAATGTCTTTAATTTCTTTCAAAATATTTCAGGAGTATACTGAGTAATTTTGATTGCACGTAAGGATTTTTGTCGCAATTTTTGATCCGAAGTATAGTCACGCGTTGGACGTTACACTTTTCTTTTAAGTGGCTTCTGTTCGTTTGGACAATTCTGCCAGCGTCAAGGTCGAGGGCGGTATACTTAAACATCGACCAATAGAAAGCATTAGATCACTGTTAAAAAAACCCTAAACTGAATTGAAATATTTAGGAATAATTTATTGGCATCTCTATTTGATATCTCATTTTTTGATGTCAATAAAAAATAAATTTCAATAAATTAAAATTACACATTTATGTATCTAGCTGGCAACTCTAAAATTGACAAGATGGTGAGTGAATTTGACAGCAACTCTGAACAGTGGGTAACTAATAAAATTTAAATCTTAATCAAACATTCAAGATATAGATTCACATCCAGAGGTCATATGGAATAATTCTTTGAACAAACCCTAAGAAATTTTGCATTGCCGAATAGAAGTTGGCACATAAACATGATATATCACGGGTGCGGTTCGCATATTGAATGTTGCCATTTCGTGCGGGTAAAAAAGTAGAAAAAGTTGGAAATGCCCTCGGCTTATTGATATCGTAGATAAACGGGATCGAGCCAAGTGTAGCCTGAAAACTACGATTTATATTTACTTTTAGACGGTCACATACCTAGTATAGTTTAAAAACCTGACTTAGTAGTCCTTCGTAGTTTGAGGACCGGGGTTCAACCATTTTCTTATTCTTGGGTTTAAATAAATAAATATCACGGGACAATTCACACCAATTGACCTAGTCCCAAAGTAAGCTTAGCAAAGCTTGTGTTATGGGTACTAAGCAACGTATAAATATAATTATACAGATAGATACATACTTAAATACACATTAAACACCCAAGACCCGAGAACAAACATTCGTATTTTTCATACAAATATCTGCCCCGACACGGGAATCGAACCCGGGACCTCAAGCTTCGTAGTCAGGTTCTCTAACCAATAGGCCATCTGGGTTTGATTTAATTGATTTTGATTTAGTTTCCTTTTATTTCATTTATGTAATATACTATTGGCAGCAATATTACGGTAGTTGTAAGTTTCATGGAATTTTCTTTAAGTTGCTATTTGACACGATCACTCGTTCGTGGGGACCACACAGGGAATAATTCAATTAAATGTGATTTTATATAATTAGTCACAATAAATACGATGATTGATGGACGGTCGCCAATGTTCAGAAATCGTGGTGAACCAATTGTCGTTTTTCGAAGACCGATGTGCAATTTTTATCGCCGGGTACTGTATCAAATTGTATTCAAATCCATCCAGCCGTTTTAGTATTGACATCTATGTACCTTACGGCAGTAGACTGGCTGTTTGGAACAAAACACGCAGCGCTTCAATCATCCATATTACTTTAACACAACCCCTGTCACGTCAACAAACTATAGTAAAGGTTCACAAATCCGCGCTGTGAACAAATTTTGTGCGCCGTTTTGATGTAAGAAACATGCAGTTTATAGATAGATGTCGATGCATTTTATCCTGAAGAAGTAACAATGATACACATAGCTCGCCCAAGGCAATATCAGCAACCTCTGCAAAGTTTTCAAAATGTCTCTTATTACGGTTCTAAATATACACTGCAGGTAGAACAAAGGGACCTTAAATAATAATGCCTTCTTAAGGCAAAAGGTGGTTTCTAAAAAATATCACTTTTGAGTGATTTATATAATTTGGTGCAGAATTAGGCCGCGAGCACACCGCTGCTTAAAAAACGGTGACGGTACGGAATCGCAGTGACGCATGCATGCTCTACTGCTCAAAATACGCAAAGGGTGCGGAATCGCAGTGACGTTCCGTAAACGTCACGACTTTTGGTAGAGAGCATGAGGTAAAGTCCAGACGTTTACGGCACGTCACTTCGATTTGGCACCGTTTGCGTATTTTAAGCAGCGGTGTGGAGAGCATGCAATAAAAACGTTGCGCATACGATGCGTCACTACGATTCCGTACCGTCACCGTTTTTTAACCGGCGGTGTGGCCACAGCTTTAAGCTACACAATGGTATAAATAACTCAAAAGTGATTTTATTTGAGATGCTGCCTTATGCCTTAAGAGTGCAGAATAGGTCTCTGCCTTTAAGTACGAAACTTAAAAACTTGTTAAAATTCATGACAGAATTATACTTCTGTAGTCCGGCACTTAAAACGATTTTTACCGCTAAGTTTTTGAGGAAACCCGCTTGTGTTTCCAGCCAGTACTCCATACATTTTTCATGAACTCCTATTTCCACTTTGGATTGAGTTTCAGTCGTTCAATTATTGCAAATAAAAATGTTGGGCTATAGTAACAGTATTATAGCTTGTTTCGTTTCCTCTCTTTTCAGAACTCCCCATTTCGTGGAATTAAAAAGATATCGGCCAAGTCCGAGTCGTACCACCCCCACCACGCAAGTCAGCAGACAAATTCTTTCGGTATCAGAGATATGCTGGGGCATCTAAACTGCAATATCTGACACGCTTAAGCATATCCATGTAATTAATTCCAGCGCGTCTAAGCCAGAAGTTTTTGTTAAGAATTTAATTTTTAATTCAAGCTTATTTTGCTGCCTGTACTTTTTGTGACTGTACTTATATTTGTCACCCAAACTACATTTGCATACAAAGTCAATACCATTAACCGTTGAA
>NC_133489.1:20798703-20831792 GCF_025370935.1 Choristoneura fumiferana | reverse complement strand
CGCGGTTATTTGCGGCCAGCGTGTCGCCAGCGTGCCGCCGCGGTGACGCGCACCATATATGACCTTGAGTGGCGTAATCGCCGCGAGACATAGTTTTCCTTGTTGTTGTATTTCAAATTGTAATTTTTCTGCTTGGGCGTATAATTCCGAGTTGTCCATTTACCGTTTGGAATCAATGACAGTAAGTCGCTGCGTCAAATCCTTACAAGTTGGGTCAGAATCATCCTAACTCAAATAATACCGCTGTGATGTTCCGTATAATTCCGTTCTGAATTAAAATTCGCAGCGCCTCTAACTAGGGGGTATCATTCCAAGCACGTGCGGAGTTCCCAAAGTTTCTGAGTCAATAAATGTTCTCGAGGTGTGGATTCGGACTGGGCTTAATAGGGGGGCGGATCTGTTGACAAATTTCAATGGAATCATATTTGAAGTTCAAACGGATGAGTTTTGATTTGGCTGGTTTGGTGTTTTGGATCGGACAAAATGTTCAATGTAAATACAATTGTTTTCTCACCAAGATGATAGAGTAGATATAACAGCAAGTGGCAAGACATATACTGTCGCTATTGCGGCGTGTAAATATTCAGATTCTTAAAAGTGGGTACTTACATAAAAAACATTTAAATAATCATCATCAAAATATGATTAAATATCATCGATAATTAATAAATAATAAACAGTAATGAATAATTTAGTCACAACTATGTCTACAAGGCGAACAATGTCAAATAGTTATTAATTTAATAATAGCGCATAATATGTCAACAAATTATATAATTACATATAATAATAATAATAATCATATTTATTCAGGCTTTTCAATCCATTTTGTTAGTAATACATAATCACTTATTGACTAATGTTAGTAGCGTTCTATGTTAATTTAAAATAATAATAATAATAATGTCAAATTCACATGTCACGTATAAAAGGAGGCACAGGAGCGTGCAACGAATGCCAGTGCCTCATGAAAGGGCCGTCAAGCCGCTCAATATAAAATAAAATTCAAAATTACATGTCAGCGAAAAATCAGACTAAATAATTGTAAAAAAAAACATTTTAAAATTTTATTAAGTCATTACGTCACATTACCCATTATACCATTACATTCAATAATCCCTTTCAATGAATAAAAACATTGTTGTTTGAGCAACTTGTGTTTTAATTTTTCAAGTGGTAGATCATTATGTTGTTTTGGTAACTTATTAAATACACGGATCGCCATAGGAAAACAGATACTTTTGTACAGCTTTGTGTTGACTCTGGGCAATGAGAGTTTATTAAGCTCAACGTTGTGCATCACCTTGAGGCTTGACAGAACAGTTGGTATGGTAGGCTAATAACCATACTTGGTTTGGATAGATATTAACTAAACGTAAACGAAACAACGTCAATTGGTGTCTTAAATATTGAAATTCCCCTATCAAACTATCTAAACATTTACATTTCTACACACAAATTAATACACTGGTCTAGTCTAACTATACTTACCTAATATTATTCTATGAAAGCAATTCTATGGTTTATGAAATTCCCAATTCCCACTGGATTCGTGTGGGAATTACAGAGAGACGTCCTATACCAAGCAGTGGGATATAAAAAATGTAGACCAAAGATAATGATGATGACGTTACCCGAAATGCATTATTCAAAAAAGTTAAACAAATCAACATTCCATAAAACATCATTTGAACATTTTTTTTTTAACAAAATATGGAGCCAACTTCAAAAGCCTTGAAAATAATTTTCTACTAGTTTGAAATAAGTGCCTCAGCATGAGCCAGCAGGAGTGGAACATAGTCGTCTACCTCACCTATATACTATATATTTGGCTTCAATCACTTCTGCTGGCTCGTGCTGAGGCACCGACTTCAAACTAGTAGAAAAATATTTACAAGATATTTGAAGTCGGTTCCATTTTTTGTTAAAAAATGTTTTTTCATACTTTTTAGTGATTTGTAGCCAAAGTGCATCTCACAACGATTCCATTAAGCTCAAACACAGCATAGTTAAGTATATCATTTTATAACAGAGTACCGGTACCTACGGTCTTCTCTATCAGAGTCCAGTTCACCAAATGATACGTTCTGAATGTAAATATTTGACTTGATGTTAAAAATGCCAAAATCGCTATAGGTGTGCTTTTAAAATTCGAGGGTTGCCCTCAATTTCTCCAAGATACCATCATCAGATCCTGACTTGGTGTCAATGGGACCACCTTGGAAGTTGTCCTTTAAAACAAAAAAAGGATTTTGAAATTCGGCCCACAATTGGCAGAGTTATCACGTAACAAACATAAAAAAAAAACATACACTCGCATTGATAACCTCCTCCTTTTTTTGAAGTCGGTTAAAAAGCTAAAATCCTATTCGACACTATTCAAAACAAAATTCCCTTAGCTCCCAAAAAACCCAATAACACTCGCGTTATTGAAAAGCAAAAGAAACGGAATACATAATGTCGTCGATAAACAAAATTTAGTGTTGCAAGTTATCAATATTCGCGACAAAGTGCCTGAACGCGTAACGACGTTACTCTCCAGTGCGTGCTTGGAGCCGCGTTTATCCGGAGTACCCACGAGAGACTATGAAAACTTTCAAACTATGAACACCTAGCTTTTGACCGCGACTCGGTCTGTTTCATTCGTTTATAGCCTTCCTGTGGGAACTATGCAGTTTTCCGGGGAAAAAACTGACGAATAAGGGATACTTAACTGGATTGCTTTGCTTAGTGATTAGAGAATCTGGCAAAGAACTTCAGGTTTAATTCCCAGTGGGGCAGATATTTGTATGAAAAATACGAATGATCGTTCTTGAGTCTTGGATGTTTAATACGTAAGTGTGTATTTACTTATGTAGGTAAGTATGTTTATCTGTTGCTTAGTCATATCAACTAAAGCTTTGCTTAGTTTGGATAGTACTAGATCAATTGGTTACAAGTGTCCTGTGATATATATGAAAATAGCATCTTCTGTATGAACTTAATTTAATTGGTGCAAAGTTTATTAAATACCTAAGTGTGATTTTGGTAGATATAACTACAGAATGTCTTTAATTTCTTTCAAAATATTTCAGGAGTATACTGAGTAATTTTGATTGCACATAAGGATTTTTGTCGCAATTTTTGATCCGAAGTATAGTCACGCGCTGGACGTTACACTTTTCTTTTAAGTGGCTTCTGTCCGTTCGGACAATTATGCCAGCGTCAAGGTCGAGGGCGGTATACTTAAACATCGACCAATAGAAAGCATTAGATCACCGTTAAAAAATCCCTAAACTGAATTGAAATATTTAGGAATAATCTATTGGCATCCCTATTTGATATCTCATTTTCTGATGTCAATAAAAATAAATTTCAATTAATTAAATTTACACATTTATGTATCTAGCTGGCAACTCTAAAATTGACAAGATGGTGAGTGAATTTGACAGCAACTCTGAATAGTAGGTAACTAATAAAATTTAAAATTTAATTCTTAATCAAACATTGAAGATATAGATTCACATCCAGAGGTCATAGGGAATAATTCTTTGAACAAACCCTAAGAAATTTTGCATTACCGAATAGAAGTTGGCACATAAACATGATATATCACGGGTGCGGTTCGCATATTGAATGTTGCCATTTCGTGCGGGTAAAAAAGTAGAAAAAGTTGGAAATGCCCTCGGCTTATTGATATCGTAGATAAACGGGATCGAGCCAAGTGTAGCCTGAAAACTACGATTTATATTTACTTTTAGACGATCACATACCTAGTATAGTTTAAAAACCTGACTTAGTAGTCCTTCGTAGTTTGAGGACCGGGGTTCAACATTTCTTATTCTTGGGTTTAAATAAATAAATATCACGGGACAATTCACACCAATTGACCTAGTCCCAAAGTAAGCTTAGCAAAGCTTGTGTTATGGGTACTAAGCAACGTATAAATATAATTATACAGATAGATACATACTTAAATACACATTAAACACCCAAGACCCGAGAACAAACATTCGTATTTTTCATACAAATATCTGCCCCGACACGGGAATCGAACCCGGGACCTCAAGCTTCGTAGTCAGGTTCTCTAACCAATAGGCCATCTGGAAAATCTCTATCTATAGGTCATCTGGGTTTGATTTAATTGATTTTGATTTAGTTTCCTTTTATTTCATTTATGTAATATACTATTGGCAGCAATATTACGGTAGTTGTAAGTTTCATGGAATTTTCTTTAAGTTGCTATTTGACACGATCACTCGTTCGTGGGGACCACACAGGGAATAATTCAATTAAATGTGATTTTATATAATTAGTCACAATAAATACGATGATTGATGGACGGTCGCCAATGTTCAGAAATCGTGGTGAACAGCCAATTTGTCGTTTTTCGAAGACCGATGTGCAATTTTTATCGCCGGGTACTGTATCAAATTGTATTCAAATCCATCCAGCCGTTTTAGTATTGACATCTATGTACCTTACGGCACTAGACTGGCTGTTTAGAACAAAACGCGCAGCGCTTCAATCATCCATATTATTTTGACACAGCCCCTGTCACGGACGTCAACAAACTATAGTAAAGGTTCACAAATCCGCGCTGTGAACAAAGTTTGTGCGCCGTTTTAATGTAAAAAACATGCAGTCTGTACGTAGATGTCGGTGCATTTTATCCTGAAGAAGCAACAATGACACACATAGCTCGCCCAAGACAATATCAGCAACCTCTGCAAAGTTTTTAAAATGTCTCTTATTACGGTTCTAAATATACACTGCAGGTAGAACAAAGGGACCTTAAATAATAAGGCAAAAGGTGGTTTCTAAAAAATATCACTTTTGAGTGATTTATATAATTTGGTGCAGAATTGGCCGCGAGCACACCGCTGCTTAAAAAACGGTGACGGTACGGAATCGCAGTGACGCATCATGCACACTCAAAATACGCAAAGGGTGCGGAATCGCAGTGACGTGCCGTAAACGTCACGACTTTTGGTAGAGAGCATGCGGTAAAGTCCAGACGTTTACGGCACGTCACTTCGATTTGGCACCGTTTGCGTATTTTAAGCAGCGGTGTGGAGAGCATGCAATAAAAACGTTGCGCATACGATGCGTCACTACGATTCCGTACCGTCACCGTTTTTTAACCGGCGGTGTGGCCACAGCTTTAAGCTACACAATGGTATAAATAACTCAAAAGTGATTTTATTTGAGATGCTGCCTTTTGCCTTAAGAGTGCAGAATAGGTCTCTGCCTTTAAGTACGAAACCTTAAAAACTTGTTAAAATTCATGACAGAATTATACTCCTGTAGTCCGGCACTTAAAACGATTTTTACCGCTAAGTTTTTGAGGAAACCCGCTTGTGTTTCCAGCCAGTACTCCATACATTTTTCATGAACTCCTATTTCCACTTTGGATTGAGTTTCAGTCGTTCAATTATTGCAAATAAAAATGTTGGGCTATAATAACAGTATTATATCTTGTTTCGTTTCCTCTCTTTTCAGAACTCCCCATTTCGTGGAATTAAAAAAATATCGGCCAAGTCCGAGTCGTACCACCCCCACCACGCAAGTCAGCAGACAAATTCTTTCGGTATCAGAGATATGGGGCATCTAAACTGCAATATCTGACACGCTTAAGCATATCCATGTAATTTAAATTCTAGCGCGTCTAAGCCAGAAGTTTTTGTTAAGAATTTAATTTTTAATTCAAGCTTTTTTGCTGCCTGTACTTTTTGTGACTGTACTTGCATTGTCATACTACATTGCCGTACCAATTTTCAAGTCGATGCCATTTACCGTTGAGGAGTTCCGTCCTGCGGAGATGATCCTGGCTGGATCACCAGGATGTCACTGCCAGATTATTGTATTGTCACCAGATTTACATAATTATGCCAAATTTTAAGTCAATCTGACCACTGGAAGTGGGTCAAATTCAACTTGCAAGATTTGACCCGCACATACATAGATACATACATTAAACATTAATAAAGTTAAACATATATTGCAAGTTAAGTAAAAGGTTTTAAAAAAATATATTTTTCACACTTATCGTACTACGTAGCTACCTTCATCAAATTTCAAGTTTCCAAGACAGGAAAGGGAAACCGGAAACCCTAAAGGTTTTTCTATCACGATTATTTGTAGGTATGGATTTTTATTTTTTATTTTAGCCAAACTTTTATTAGGTATTATTTATTTGATATTAAAATAATAGCCACCGTTAGCAATTTAAAAGATACTACCATGTAACAGACGAATGGACAGACGGCCGATGAGCTAGCTAGGCCTTTAATAGGGTCCTTTAGGGTACGGAACCCTAAAAGCCTCTACTGAAAGCTATTTCAATTTCTCAAGTACGTAAACCCACGCTAGACCAACTATATCTCAGAAACGAACACTACTTCAAAGAAACTTTATACCACCTGCGTTCTGATTGGATATATCCATCACTTTCCCAGAGAGCGAGGTAGAGCAGGATAACAATCTTTCCCAGTGCCGGACTGAGGCGACGTCCCAGTCGTATTAAATGGTATTAGTCACAGTTGAGGACGAGACACCTGAGGCTAAAATGCGAACCAGGACGTCTAGATTTATATCGCTACATTTGCAGTGGCGGTTCAAGCAATTTCGCAAAAGCCCCAGACATTATAATAACATTCTACTGACGATAATGCTAGATAAGTTAAAAAAAAAAATTTTTAGAGTTCCGTACCCAAAGGGCGCCAACGGAACCTTATTACTGAGGCTCCGCTGTCTGTCTGTCTGTCGGTCCGCCTGTCACAGGGCTCTATCTCTTGAGCCGTAATAGTTAGACACTTGAAATTTTCACAGATTACTCGTATGTATTACTGTGGCCGCTATAACAACAAATACTAAAAACAGAATAAAATAAATATTTAAGGGGTGCTTCCATAAAACAAA
This sequence comes from Choristoneura fumiferana, assembly GCF_025370935.1. NCBI lineage: Eukaryota > Metazoa > Arthropoda > Insecta > Lepidoptera > Tortricidae > Choristoneura > Choristoneura fumiferana. The sequence continues at coordinate 20,824,892 of NC_133489.1, read as the reverse complement.
CGTGATTGTTTTTCCGGTTTTTGCTTGATATTATAACGGCAACAGATAGACGCTTGAAATATTCACAGAATCTTTAGTTGTATGATCACTAAAAATAAATAATTAAAAAAAAAACAAATTCAAATGATTTATTCAGTAAATAGGCCGCAATGGGCACTTTTACACGTCATTTTTTAAACTACCAGCTCTTTCGGAAAGACCATCATTGCCAAGAAGAATGCGCCGCAAGAAACTTGGCAGAAAGTCATTTTTTCATAAAAATATAATTACAAATAAATACTTAAAAACTATATTATACAATTAAAGAAAAAAATAAAAAAATAATAAAAAGAAATACAGGGATGTATGGGTCCGTAGTTACAATACTAATTTTACAAAATTAAAAATAAATATTTAATATCCGTTTTGGAGCTACGGTGCCACAGACAGACACACATAGCGGTCAAACTCATAACACCCCTCTTTTTGCGTCAGGGGTTAAAAAGTGATACTTTTCAGATACCGCCTTTGCCTCAAGAGGGCAGTATTCTGTCTCATACGAGTGTTTGAAATACGTTACATGTAATAAAGTTTTAAAGAAGCGTTTATTCGGTGTGGTCACGCCAAGCACTCCGCCAGCAGGCTGCCGAAATACCTATTTCAGACTCAATTTCCGAAAAACACAGCATACATGGAGCCAGAGCTCTTGAATTTTACTATAATATTTTTTCCCTTCATTTTACATTTCACTTAATAATAACATTTTGGTAAAAAATTCATTTTTAATGCAAGCTTTTTTTGCTGACTGTACTTTTTGATGACTGTACTTATATTGTCACCCAAACTACATTTGCATACCAAATTTAAAGTCAATGCCATTAACCGTTGAAAAGTTCCGTCCTGCGGAGACGATGTTGGCCGGACTACCAGGATGTCACTACCAGATTATTGTATTGTCACGCAATTTACATAAGTAGGTATGCTAAATTTCAAGATTATCCGATTACTAAAAGTGGGTTAAATTCAACTTGCAAGATTTCACCCGCACATATATAACTAAATATACAAGATACATTGCAAGTTAAATAAAAGCTTTTAATTTTACATAACCAGAATTGTTAGAGACCAAATTATTTCTTACTAAAATAAAATTAGGTCCTTTCGCTTTGCCGGCGATGGTATATTTGAAGTTTCTAATCCGGAACTTACAGCTCAAGCTCTCTTATTCTGAGAGCAGGCCTGTGCTCAGCACGGGATATGATGATGGGCTGAGATGATGGTGAGATGGCCTACGACACAAAAAAATTAGTGCCAGACAGATAATAAACGAAAGACAATCAATAATTTGACATTTTGCATTGTTTTCTTCTGTAAGTGTCTTCTAAAAGCGAATCGGTAATTTGAATACTTTTTTTTAGGCGGCCAGATGCACTCTAAAGAGGTATTCCATAATTACAAGGATACTCGAAGTATACAGCCAGTATGAATAAACACGCCAACACTCCACAAAACCATGTTTTACTTCGTGCGTTGGAAAAACAAAACAAGTAACACGCGTTCCTTCAACAACTTCATAAAATATCAACAATCAACGCAATGAAGCATACGCAATCGATAATTTGAAATTTTGCCTATTATTGTTCTTCTTAAGTGGCCAGTTGCTTGACGCCAAATAATAAAGCACGACAAGAAAAATAAGTGAATCGATAACTCAGATTTTAGTTTTTTTTTTTTATATGCGGCCAGTTGCACGCCAAAGAGGTATTCCATAATTACAAGGATAGTATACAGCCAGTATGAATAAACACGTCAACACTCCACTACAAGCATGTTTAACATCGTGCGTTGGAAAAGCGAGACAAGTAACACGCGTTCCCTCAACAGCATCATAAATCAACACTCAACGCAATGAAGCACCTGCCCCAACCACACTGCACTCTAAACTCTTACAACAGATTGAAGGGCCCTTAAGACCGTACTAAGGATTGTCTGAGGGCTCAGTCACCCTCAAACTTTACCACTTTGTCGCATCTACTTATTGGATACATTCGCTTACTGGCACATACATTTCTTTAGAGCGGCAAAGTCAGTCTTATCTGTATTTAACTTGGGGATTTACTGTTGTTCTTAAAGTGGAATACTGAGGGCTAAAGTAAATATGTCAATATGATTTTTTAAGATAGATCTTATTAATCTTATATTAAAGTACAATTGAAAGGCTTTATCACCTAGAAATTATCTTCTTGGATATCTAGAGTTCAATTTGAATGCCATTAAATACCAATACTTAGTGAAAAAAAGTTTTTTTTTTTGTAAACAAATGTATTGTGCATAATATTGATTCGAGTGGCGAAATATTTCTTATGGTAAAATGTGTATAGTAATATTTTTCAATCAATCAAAAGAAAACCAAATTAATGTAAGAAAACTTAAGGAATTAAAGTTCCATCAATAATAATTAATTGAATAATGCCGTTTTAAGTCCAGCATATAGTGAGACAGATTTTCATAGAACGGTTGTTATAATGAGATTTTGTTACAAATAAAATCGAAGCTTTTTTGATGACTGTATGTATTTACATGAATGCGAACCACACTAAGTCTCAAGTCGATGCTATTAACCGTTGAAAAGTTCTCTACGGAGACGATCCTGATACTTGGCAGGACCCCAAAATTACGAGTAACTCGCAGCCGCGGCGCGATTCTTTCGCTCGCTTGGCTCGCGCGTTATGGTCGCTATGATGCCGAACACTTTTCCGTTCTTCACTCGTTGTCATAATCGTCATCACCTAATTTTCCGGAATTTAAATTATCAGTAAAAGTGACCAGCTACATAACCGAAATCTTTATGAAGTAAGAAATATTTGGCCCCTTCCTCTGCTGGTTATAGGTGACTTTTTTTTCTAAATATCACTGGACAATTCACACCAATTGGCCTAGTTCCAAAGTAAGCTTAGCTTGTGTTATGGGTACTAAGCAACGGATAAAATAATTATAATAGATAGATACATACTTAAATACATAGTAAACACCCAAGACCCGAGAACAAACATACATATTATCAGGCCATCTGGTCGTCTAACTACATTTGTCAACAAAATATTTTATTTCGGTAATAAATAAAAGAAAGGAACTACCGTAGCCAATATACTGTGGTAGAGCACTACCGTCGATTGAAGAGTATTTTTACTGACAATATTGCACTGAAAGCATTGCAGCTAGCCTTCTTATGCACGGACATGCATTTGCACCTCAATTGGTCCTGACAGAATATGGAGGTTGGAGTAACAATAATCGCATATCTACAATTATAATATGTAAAGTAGTGAGCCTTACTTTACTAGGCACCTATTCAATATCTATGCAAAATTTCGAGACAAATGTATGTAATATGTTTTTCAGCTTCTTGAAAAACATATGATCAGCTAAGTAAGATTAAAATAATTCAAATAAAAACGCGACAACTCTCAAGAATGCTTAATACTTTTTCCCGATTAATTTTACAGAGATCTAAGTCTTTTTATAACCAAACCAATATGGAACCTTATTTTGAATAGTACCGAGTTTCATTTTGGATAATTAAAAATGGAGCCTAGAACTTAGTCAGCAATTTATTGTCCAAATCACTTGGTAAAGGGTAAAGAAAATTGTTATTTTGGGCGCGATCCAAAAACTTTGTTTGTGCTTCGATATCCAATGATTTATTACCGGCAATTAGTTTAACAGGGAAGTAATGTGATAGGTATGTTTCAATACGGTATTTGATATTTTTTTTATTTTTGACGACCAGATGGCCTAGTGGTTAGAGAACCTGACTACGAAGCTTGAGGTCCCGGGTTCGATTCCCGTGTCGGGGCAGATATTTGTATGAAAAATACGAATGTTTGTTCTCGAGTCTTGGGTGTTTAATATGTATTTAAGTATGTGTCTATTTATATAATTATATTTATCCGTTGCTTAGTACCCATAACACAAGCTTTGCTAAGCTTACTTTGGGACTAGGTCAATTGGTGTGAATTGTCCCGAGATATTTATTTATTTATTTATATGTTTTGTAAACTAAAACGCCACAATTCGGATGACGACTAATCTCAATGGCTTCACGCACTTTCCGTGGAATGAAAATTTCTCTCGCAAGTACAGACACGAAGAAGCCAATGAGATTAGTCGTCATCCGAATTTTAACCGGGATTGCGGTTGGTCGTTACCCCCGAGTTGGAAAACAGTTTTAAATACTCGTGCTACGTCATGGGTTGGTGTGAACGTGCCTTTACGGAGCGATGTTGTTAGTGTTGTGTGCTACCCTACATTAGACATTGACAATAAAAATGACGATAAAAATGCGGGTAGTTGTGCGCCGGTGTTTGCTTCCTCGGGCAGTCGCGCGAGCAGAGCGGTGGCGCGTAGTGTGCGTGTTGCGGCAGCCGCCGAGTCGCGTTCGCGTGCTCCTGAGAAGAAGGGCTACGAAATAGCCCGAAACATGTCGAGCTAAACTTGGTTTAAGACGTGAGTTATCCGTTACAATATCATTTAATATGAGTGAGTCTCACGGTAGTTTCATTTTCAAAACTTTTAGGCCACTAGTGTCATTGACCTTTTGTATGTTCGCTTAAAACAAAATAACGCATTGTATTAGTGTGAATAAAGAACCCTGAAATAAACTATCAAACCTACATAAGTAATACAACATACTTACATTATGTTACTCGTAGTCTTTCTTGTGCACCTCAAGCCCCAGCGGGATAATTGGAGTAAGTCCTAACGATATATCGCTACAGAAGCTGCCGTCCCGAGCTCTAATATGAGCCCTGAATTTTCCCTTTCTACAAACGCTAACAAAGCGCCCATGTGTCCAACCCATCATGGTAATGTGGCTCGGTAAGGAGCCAAGGGCGCTGGAGCGGATAATAAACACTGCAGTGCCAGTGGCGCCAAGATTAAGTGTCGACAGACCTTGACAAATACTTGTTACATACGACAGAAAACTTGAATCATTAGTCTGCGGAGCGAGGGTAGGTGGAGGCGGCATTTGCTGCTGTACTTGGTTTGGATAGGTATTTAACTAAATGTAAACAAACTTAAGCTGCCAGATTTGGTACATTCAAAGATTTTAAACATTTAACCTGTCTATTATGTAAGTATTACAAACTAGACTATATTTCATGTAAATGTAAATGTTTAGTTAGTTTAATGGGGGAATCTCAATATTTAATACACCATTTGACGTTGCTTTGTTTACATTTAGTTAAATACCTATTCAAACCAAGTATAGTAACTGGGCTAGGAGTTGATGTGATAATTTGGGAGGCATGCTTTAAGTTTGAGGTGGAATTCCGAGTAAACGGCTGCGTCAGCAAAGTTGTATCAAGCAGCAGTTATTTTACAAATACAAATACAAATATTCTTTATTGCACACCATAAAGCAGTAAAAAAAAATCTTATAATATAAACACTTAGATTCACGGTAGACAATAGGCGGTCTTATCGCTTAAAAGCGATCTCTTCCAGACAACCATTTGGGTACAAGAAATTATATATGTTACAAAAATAGGTGGCGGAAACAGAAACAGAAAATAAAAACAAACAAAAAATCAATAACATTAAAATAAATACAAATGAAACAACTATATAAACTATTTTATTATATGATAGGGGACTAACAAGCAGGCAGGCTCCGTAATATCTGATGGCGACTGTACCCAGCAAGTACAACAGTCGCAATAGAAAAAGGTAAGTATTAATAAAAAAAAGTTCAGAGTCGTTTCACTATGACCAAATTTTTCTTCATGAATAAAAATTTCATGAATACCGCCTTTGCTTTTCCGAACTCGAATTCACCGTCTCTTGTTTCATTGCGAGTGCTGTCCTTGCATATTGCGCCACCTGTTACTACTCTACATATAAGTATTTGTCTACGTTTGTCTGTACGTCTACTGTAGCAAGTTGCTGAGTGAAAATAATAATGTAAGAAGAGAATCCATTCTGAAACTTCCTTGTTTATTTCTAAATTAATTTTTAATATTGTTTTGTATATTTTTGCTATATGTTTGTTAACGTCTTTTTAATGTTTAATTTGATTTTAAAATGGACATTTAATATTATAATAATAGTAATGACAATTTAAAAAAGGTGTAATTTTATTCACATGAATACAAGAATTTAAGAAAAAATAACCATATAAAACTTAAATATAAACTAACTACCTAACTTAAAAACTTAATACCTACCTTAATAGTAACTCATTTCACGATCGGCCAAGTGGTTAGTGAACCTGACTACGAAGCTTGAGGTCCCGGGTTCAACTCCCGGGGCAGATATTTGTATGAATAATACGAATGTTTGTTCTCGGGTCTTGTATGTTTAATATGTAATTAAGTATGTATTTATCTATATAAGTATGTTTTTCCTTTGCCTAGCATCCATAGTACAAGCTTCGCTTGGTTTGGGACTAAATCAAAATTGGTGTCAAGTGTCCCATGATATTTATTTAACTCGAGTAACTTAGTGACTCATACATAATTGTGTAAGTAAGAACTTAATTAGCTAAGTGTTAGTTATAAATAAATATTATGTATGACAGATACGAGTAATCGTTAAAAACAAAAGGACTCGAATGGCGATCACGAAACGAAAGATTAAGCGGTTCACTGACGACATCGTGAGAGCTGCGGACAACCTGTGGATGCAATGGGCAAATTGTCGTTCATTGTGGTGTTCGAACGGGGAGACCTTTGTTCTGCAGTGGACTTCTTCTGGCTGATGATGATGATTTAATGTTGTGAGCTCCGTTGCTGTATTTTTTTTTTATTATCATTTCATTTATTCAATTATTTAGTTAGCTTTTTTTGTCCCACTATTGAGCAAAGGCCTCCCCTCGATACTTTCACAGCTGCCTAAGTAACTATCTTATTTAATAGCTACTTTAAAATGTCTACGAGCTCTTGGACTATTGCGTTTTGTAATGTAACAATCAGCGTGCTATGTACGTGCTATATATCATGCCTGTTTTAGTCTTGCAGTAAACATACTTGCCACTCCATTATGTGTATGTTCCTGAGATTTACTGGTACTGTTAGTTTATTTTTCACAAGAGCTCTGCCGCTAACAAATCGGCTTTCAACAAACAGCGTTTTAACAAACAGCGTTGACTTTGTACAAGATATAGTCGAAGAGAGAGTTGACTTTTAATTAAAACTAACAGTGCAGTGACGTGGAACTAATATTTTCGTTTGGCAACGCGGAGTAAGAGAGGCGTGAGTTAGGTACAGTCAGCAGCAGAAGTGGATGAGCTGTTACGGTGTCTACTTAAATTAATTTTCACGTGACTGTACTGCTAAGGTGTAGTAAGCGTTTAGATCATTTTTTCAACACATCAGTGTATGTATTTTGCTATATTTTTCTAAAGGGGATCTAGTTGTCACGAGCCGCTGCCTCTATACATCCAGACTGCCGTTGCCAAGAAAAATGCGCCGAAAAAAACTTGGCCGAAAGTAATTTTTTCATCTGATAGGTAATAATCAAAATATTAGTCCGCGTATAGGAACTGGCCACATATTGAACAGATCATCATTCTCGAATTTGTGTATATATCACAATTAGCTAAAATTTCTCAGTAAGTTAGTTAGGTTCGTAGTCTCATAGGCTTACGCTCTATTAAACTAATGCTTCTCATATAGCTAGTGACACGTTGTAATTACGGCAACCACGCTGCGCCAGTGTAAACAAGCTATGGGGACATTTACACTATGCGAAATCACAAAATAATAACATACTTAGCAGCTGGAAAATATATTCTGTTGAAGTTGAAAGAATGTCATTACGAACAAACAATGGTCTTCGACGCTCGCGATCGCAATCAAATGACAGTTTTTGTATGCGAAATCTGTCATTTGATTGCCATCGCGAGCGTCAGAACCGTTAAGCAATACGGCCTCTGGTTTATTTCGAAGGGTTTCATACAAAAAAAAAACATTACAAATAGCGATTTTACGGGGGATGAAAGAGAACTTTTTAAAAGGGTTTATGCTCCCGTTTCAGTTCTTTTTTTATACTAGCTTTTTTGTACCTTGCAAAGTTTCTTTGTAAGTTGTTCTTAAGTCTAGCGATTCGTACGTAATTCACCCACTTTTGATGATCGGATTTAATTGGTTTAGTGCGGATATAGGTGCGTAGAATGACATTGCAATTTGCAAGTCATCATCATTATAACAGCCACAAGAAGTCCACTGCTGGACAAAAATCTCTCCAAAAAGATTTTCACAACAATCGGTTCTGCGCTGCCTGCATCCAACTCTTAAGCAGAGTTAAGACTTGGAAGAAAAATCGTGCAAGTTGCATTACATTGCGGTGCTCGATTGACCACTACAAACTCGTTGGCTTTACGGCCTCGCAATGTAATGCAACTTGCACGATTTTTCTTGAAAGTCTAAACTCGGCTTTACGTCTTCAAGTTCACGGTCGTGACTCTTTAACTTTACTACCCTATCAGCCTACAGATCTAGGAGAAATGTGTCCTTCCTACTGCCGCATAAAAGCTAATAAAGAACCCAAAACTTAGCATCGAATTTGACCAAAAAGTCGTCGTATATAAAACACCCGTATTTAAAGCAGCGCAGTAACCTTACGAAATTTTTAGATTTAGCATTAATTTGTTCCTAATGCGAGAAATGACTTATAAGAGACGTTGATGAAATCTGACATAAATAAACGTAGAATTACAAATTAATAAGTATAGATCAAACATTAGGATTGCGAGTCATAGCTTTTTATGCAAATGACGATGATGGTGTTGAGATGTCTGGATGACCACGCAAATGTGCCAGCGCAGGTTGTGGTTGGATTTGATCGACAAATAAAGAAAAAAAGAAAATAATTTATTTATAACAGCCAGCAGTGTTTGACACATTACACAGGTTAGAAAAAATAATAATAAGAAGTGTTGCCGCTATAAAAAGGTCCTGGCTCAGCATATCGCTGGTTCAAAACCAGCACTGGTCTTAAGCCGGGCCACAGAAGAGTGAAATTACGGAAAGTCACACAAAAATAGCTACGAGACCAAAATATTAGTTGGCTGTATAGTCCACATTATCATAGCCACAGTACATGTAAATGAAAATGAAAAAGATAAGAATAAAAAAAAACTCTAAAATGTTTTGAGAGCAATCTGCCTTAAAAATTACACGTACTCGTATAAAACTAGATGTATTTCTATCTTAACAAACAGAGCGAGATCACAGGTGTTTGCAGCCATGCAACGAGAGAAAGAAGATAAAAACATCGCCGTCATACATGACAGTTGAAAGATTTAAAAGATTTTTATTGAACATAATAACATGGTTATTTAAAAACAGAGAGTTCGTAAGCAGCTGCATTAGTATAAACTGAGTCGCAGCTGTTTACGCCCACCTCAATACATAGAAGTCATGTATAAATGAGTGTTGCATACTAATTTCAATAGATGGATTACACGCTCTAAACCGATTTTGGCCAATGAGGCTAAAATACAGGTGAAACATCGCTAGATGGCGTTAGTATCGGGAGGTTTTTTGACGTTACGTTCTTGCTTTCAATTGGCTCATTTAGTTATTAGCCAATCGCTAGCAAGACCGTAACGTCATAAAACCTCACGATACTAATGCCATCTAGCGATGTTTCGCCTGTCTTTTAGCCATCATTGAGTAGTGTCCTAAGGGAATTTAGCCTGTCATTTAGATGATCAGAAACTATCGGACAAGTGTTTTTTCTTTTGACAATCAAACAAAAAATTACAAAGATGCAGCGCGTCAAAGTTCGGGAGTGGGTGTCCGTGACGTCACGACGTGCTAGAAAGTGTTTCAAAGCGCAACGACACGCGGTACTTTTGCTAGCTATAGGTATATTTTCATCATTAAATATTTTCACATTTTTCAGTCATTTTTTTAATGTGTTCAATTCTTCTGATAGATTTCTGATACCTAAATATATTGTCAGTCAACACAAAAGCTAGGTTTGTATGTTATACGATAAAACATAGTTATAATTGTATCCTTAACTATAAAAGGTCAGTTGCTATAGTGGTATACGCTACGAGTATAGTGATATATTGCGCTATCGGACTGCAAAAGCACTTAATGTCGCAAAAACACTTTTTTAAACCAGTGGTTGGAAACATTTTCTGAGCCCACAAAAAGATTAATGTAGCTCAGTAAATTAATCGGGAATTTTAAACCACGGCCAGCGGTTGGGAAACATTGGCCCATTTATTATCAATTTCAATGAATTTTTTAGTGAATGAAAAATACTGGGACTTAGGAAACGTATTATCGCGGTCAGGCTGGAGAGCGAGCAGTGGGGTGGTTCCTTGTAGAGGCGATTGTGTTTTGTTTGTTTTTATTTCATCGCTGTTTTTTTTTAACTAGGTGATTGGCGATTGTTTTACCGTTCTACGTTTGTGTTACCTAACTAGAATAATTTATTGGACAACTCTTCAGTTTCTACTAGTGAATGTTGAAGTAACTTGACAACTTGTTTAGTCGTTTGAAGTGAAGTCTTAGTAAGTGGGTGAATTGATATTTTCTGTAAAAATGCGGATAGTCTTGTGTGTTTTCTTGATTCTTTTCATACGCAATATAAATTCGCAGTCATTTTTTATGGTGAAACATGTATGAATAGTGAACACTTTAATTACGAACTAAAAAGTGTCGTTGATTAATAATTTTATACACTGTTTAAACAGCACATAATTAACTATCCTAATTAGATTATCCTTAAAAAAATAAGAGGCAGGCCACTTATATCTTGGTGAAATTAACTTCATTAACTCTGTTAAATTTTCCCTTAAAGTTAAGGGTAGTCGAAAATAATACGGTGTATTTAAAGTAAACTCGCGATAATTTTCCTTTCATCGTTAAACGTGCACAAGAATACGTAATGTAATCATACGTACACGTACATTACACGTAGTGTAATGTAATGCACATGTAATGATAATTACCAGTCGCGCCACAAGTTTCTTTTAGTCGTAGCCTAGCGTAATATACAATTTACATGTGTTTACAATGAAATCTACATAATATATAAAAAGGAATCCGAATTTGCCTTGGTCGCACGATAACTTGAGGACGACATTACTGATTTCAGACATTTGTTTTTAAGTTTTCTAACATTTTGTAGAAGTTTCTTGCGGAAAAAGGAAATTAAGCAGGAAATCAGAAAATTTTAGAAAATGTAACGTCTATAATGGGAACACCCAAATACTCCGAAATATTTTATTCCGAATATGCTAATTCCGATTTTCAAAACTCCAATTTTGCACAATTCCTAAGACATATGCACGAAATGTTATTGGCCCGAAATACAGTATTCCGTTTATCAATTTTCCGAAATTACATCGCTAATTCGGAAATATGACATTCGGCAAAATAAACTTCGTGGTTTTAATAATAGGAATCTTGATTTCGAATCTCGAATTAATATCAATCAATTTAGATAAATTGACCTGCATGCTAGGTACTATGTTAGGTTAGGTTAGAATTGCGACAAGGCGCGAAGCGCCATAACTGCGCGAAATAGGAGCTCCGCGAAGCGGAGCTCCGTCGACCTTGTGTCACATTGCTGAAAATCAATAACAGTAAATACTGTTTTAGGCCAATCTAAACTAAATAGCTTAAGTTAATAAGTAAGGTCATAGCAATTATTTGGTGAAAAGTTGGTGATTTTATGGAAAATAGTTAATAAGTCGGGATTTATTATTGATCGGTGTAATGATATTCGGAATTTTGAAAATCGGTATTTTAGTAATCGGAATTCGTATTTTTGATATTTCGGATTATTATTGAGTAAGACTTCTTATTGTTCAGTTTATTAAAATTCGGAATTTTGAAAATCGTAATTTTAAACATTAGGGATTTTTAATTTTCGGATTTATAAAAATCGGAGTTATGAAGAATCGGAATAGTCATATTAGGAGTTTTAAAACATTCGGAATTATAAAAATCGGTATTTTGAAGTTCGTGATTCCGACTTTCGGAATTTCGTTTTTCGTATTTATGTAGTGTACCCGTCTATAATATTATAAACTTTTCTTAAAATTACAATCGTTAGGAATAGAGTCGTGAATGTGGCGCGAGTTGTTTAAATGGAGTTTTCTAACGCAATATTAATGAAAACAATACCTACACTAACACAGAATTTTTGAGACGTACCAAAATTTGGTATGTAGGTTACTGCAAGGCTACTTTATATCGCAAATTACTCACGGAATCGTGATAAAATCCAAAAATTTAAACCGTTTAAAGACATGGTGCGGATTTTTATTTTCAACTAATCCCACTATTGTTATAAGCGCGAAAATTTGTATGAATCAATGGATGTTTGTTACTCTTTCACGCACAAACTTCTGTACGAATTTGCATGAAATTTGGCATACAGCTATTAAATATATACCCTGGATTAATATATAGGCTAATAATAATAATAAATTCATTTAACGATAGTGAAATTATCGGAATTTCAATTCAACTGCTAGCCCTAATGGCTTACGCGAGCGGGTAAAATTCTGTAAATAAATAATTATCTACTTTTGTAAAGATATTTCCATCGTGCGGATTTTGTAATTTTTCACGGTACCCTGCAAGAGATAAAAACGATGGTCTGTCGTTGACACGCGCTAAGCTCGCAATGATTGATTGGAGGCTTCATGTTTTTAGAATTTAACAAAAACCGTCGGTTTAACGGATTTTTCTTTTGTTTACGCTGATGCGGCGATCAGCTCGGATTTGAATAAATACACAAATACTAGTGCTACCCTCTATACCCTACTACCCTATACCCAGGGGTGGAACCTTTGTGCCACTAATGTCAATGTGACATCCCTATGAAAAGGCGTAATACTTATTTTGTAGCACATACACACAAACCATAAACACACACTTACACATACGTACCTACCTGCACCCACAAACTTTTGAATTTATATATCATTCATTAGTTACCAGCGCAGTCAGGCATCGCAGTGCAATAAAACCACATACCTAAGATCTCCAGGGGTAAACATATGTATAAACACACTCACACACTGTTACATACCCACCCCCCCTCTAGTTTGCCTTTGTTGGCCGCCTAAAGTGTTACCGTAAGTGGCGAGTTGGCACTTCGACGTTTTCTAGGAACACCTCTCCATAGATTTTCACACCAATATTGTTACTTCTTTTTTTATTTAATAATAATACCTTCCTGAGTCTTAATTTTTAGGGTTCCGTACCTCAAAAGGAAAAAACGGAACCCTTATAGGATCACTTTGTTGTCCGTCCGTCCGTCCGTCTGTCAAGGCCCTTTTTCTAAGGAACGTGTGGAGGTATCAAACTGAAATTTATATCAAATACTCAGGTCTACTGTCCCTTGGAGCTGTGAAAGAATCAAACTTCTAAGCCAACGCAATCAAAAGATACAGCCGTTTATGCTGCAAATTTTCGACACTCGCAAGGGAATCAAAGGTTACCTAATGATTCGCCGACTATTTTTAGGCAGATTATTGATTGGCAGACAACGTTTCGTCGAGTAACGGTACGCCGATGGATTTGTACGCAGATGTATTGTTTCGCCGAGTAACGTTTCGTAACGCAACCTTTAGCAGACTATTTACTTCGCATATGAGTCAGTAAGCCGAACAACTATTAACAAAAATTCGTTTGGCCTATTAATCACTACACATTTTGCACGTTTGGTCGAACAACCTTTCGCTTTTGTAACGGTTGAACTATTATTCAGTGCGCATTATCAACTTTTCGCATCTTTTCGTTTCGGATATGAATGGCATTCAATACGCGAATATGTGTGGATTACGGCCTCATTAGCATTTTTACACGCCGGCCGTGCTGACCGCGCATTCTTTATGATTTTCTTATGTACCCTCACAAATTTTAAACGTATAACGCAAGTAGTAAACGTATTATTGATCATCATTTGTTATTATTTTATATTGGAGTCTAAACAAGCCAAGTCGCGATGCTAGCAGTTCGGTTCTGGCACTTCGCGGCCGCTGCCGCGGCACGCTCGCTTCGCTCGCTCGGCTCGTGCATTGTTGGTCGCAATTCTACCTAACACTCCTCCTCGCTAACGCTCGTCGTCGCACCTAAATACATTTTGATAACAGCTAGTATAAAATAGTCAACTCAGTATAATCCTACCTGTCGTTTGGCCGATTTTATCTACGCAGATTACGAAACAAAAATCAATACTATTTAACAATATGAATGCCATGTGATAACTCTGCTTATCGTGTCTCGACGAACAGTAAATTCGACTGAACATTAAATCTACTTATCAATATGAATGCCATGTGATAACTCTGCTTATCGTGTTTCGACGAACAGTTGTTCGGCTAACTGAAACAATTACGAAACAAACAATCTACTAAACGTAAATCTGCTTATCGCTATTCTTCCTACAGACTACTCGGCGAAACGAATAATAGGCGTAGCGAAATTATACCAAACGTTGCTCGGCCAAAAGAAAAATCTGCCAATTGTTGTCTGCGAAACGAAAATCTGCGTAATTAAACTCGGCGAAACGACAGGTCACCGGAATCAAAACCTACAGGGTACTTCCCGTGAACTCAGAATCTTGAAATTTGGTACAACAAAGCAACGTCTTATAGCACAGATAAAGGAAAAATTGCGAAAAGCATAAATTTTTAGTTATATCATATAACAAAAAATATTTGTAGGGAACCCTCGGTGCGAGAGTCCGACTCGCACATGGCCGGTTTTTTATTAACAGATGTTACTTTAGACCTTTACGTGGGTCATCGGCTTTGTTATGTTGGTATTATTTCAATATTCCTAAAATTCTTTCTGATCGCTCCTCTCATCATCCACTCAAAGGTTGACTGGTAGAGATCCCTTAAAGGGATAAGTCTGCTTTTGTACAAAGTGTGACAAGTATAATTTTGTTTCTTTTTTTTGTTCAATAAAGAGTTTACATAAATGCATACATACAATCTGTGATTTATAAATTGCTTTCAACCTTTATTCTTAGCATCAGTTTGTTCTTTATAAAGTAAGCGAGGACTCAAAAAAAAGGGAATAAAAAAATCCTATCCTTCCTTATCCTATCCTTAGGGATTAGTTCGCGTTTGTACATCTCTTTCTCTTGTTAACTGTTATTTTCATGTTTTATGTACAGTTAAGTGTAAAAATATGAACTTATTCAAAGTTTCAAAAATAAGCACCACAGACTCTTATGTCAACGCAATAAGGCCGTAGTAACATATTTTGAGTGGTTCGAATAGATACTTATTTTTGCACTTGACTGTACAATAAAGAGTTACAATACAATACTCAAGAGGATAAAAGTAGGTACCTATATAACAGGAACTTGGCTAATGAAGATGCTGTAGCCAAACGTTTAGTATAGTTACAGATGTATTGAATAATGTCTTGTCATCGTATTTTATCGGAAAACTTCGTATTTTACTAGCTTACTGAAGTTTACTGAGGCTTATTAAAAAAGGAAGATCAATACGAACTTATCCGACGAAATACGATGGAATAGTAGATTGATACCCAAGGGTGGAAAGTAACCCATTTCACTCGAGATATTTCTCCTCGAACTATTGGCGCTCTCACTTCGTTCACTTAGTTCGAGGGCAAACGGGTAATTTCACCCGAGTTAGACACTCTACTTTTCATTTCGACTGTGAGGAAAGTAAAATACTACAAAAAAGAAGAGAATAATAATAAATGAAATTTACTTATATCCAACCTCCAACGGTACCTTTTCGACTGGCCACTTGCCACGACCGACTATAAAAAAAAACAAGTTGGTCACGACCTAGGAGCTTATATACAAAACTAGAGATTGAACGCCGAGCGAAGAAGTTTGACCTTTATTACTTATTTATATATTCCATTTCTTTCTTTCACATTTCACGAATGACTTCCATCTCTTTCTTAACCTAACTAAAGAAAGAGATGGACAGATCGTGACGTAATCATAAAGATCAAATTTCTTGTTTCAAACGGATGTTCGGCTTTCAACCTCCAGTGTTGTATACAAGCTCCTTGATCATAACGTGCATATAGATGGCCATGCCGAAACGTGAAAAAAAAGTGTCATTGACGTAACTCAATTATCTTCGACTCCGTGGCTAATCGAAAATTAAAAAAAAAATACTTTCTACCCTAGAGATGAAAACGCAATTTTCCATCTGGCTATCTACCCATGAAAATTAAACTTTCCGAACAGGAGAGATGAATAGTACATTGTGTCTTAAGGGCGGTAAAGGAGGAATTACGAACGAGAGTCTATTAGAAGCCCGAAATCGAAGACTGAGGGCTTTAATGAGTCGATGTTCGTAATTCTAGTACCGCCCGTGCGACATACAATGTTTTTCATCACATTTAGAGTAAAATTTAATATTTCTAAAAGAAAAAAATATAAATCTTCCAAATATTGGCGATACCTTCAGGCTGCGCTCTTGGCAGCGCTGTACTATTACTTATTCTGTGGCAGCGCCGCCCTCCCCCTACCTCAGCATATGCCTGAGCCGCGTGTGCATGTGGTCCTGCTGCTACGCCACGCGCAGCGCCATCAGTACGGGCAAGTACTCATTTACCGACCTTGGGCTTCATGACAAGAAAATGTGTACGCGCAATGACTCATTTACCGACCACGGATTTCATGACAAGCACATTAAGGTCGAGGGTTTTATTTGGGGGGTTGCAACCAAGGTAGTCTGCATGTTTTGACACTGTTTACGAGCAAGTGTGATGAAAAAAACATTATTCAATAGATCTTATATCTAGACTGTCGAACAGTAAGACGTATAAAGCACCCACTAGGTGTATATCATAATCATCATGTCAGCCAAAAGACGTCCACTGCTGGACATAGGCCTCGCCCAAGGCTCTCCACTCAGACTGGTCTTGTTTTTCCGCATAGAACGCGATCCCGATCTTAACCAGGTCGTCGCTCCATCTTGTACATAAATCAGTTCCCTAATGATGATGTCGCCACCAAGTCAAACAGCGACATTTCCTTTCACATTTAGTATTCCTCGGCTTGCTTCATCAAATTACCTATTCCATTCGAGGTTCGATCCACAGAACAAAGGCCCTAGTTAATATTTCGACGGCAGCCTCTTGGGTCTTGTTATTGTTAGTCTGCTATTCATTATCGAGACAGGCTAATGAAAGCGATCGTCATTTTGCTTTATAAAAGCGGAATTTCTTGCCAATTTTGGAACGCTCGAGTTGACCTTTTGAAGAAATTTTAATAAGCTTATGATATTTTGAATGTGATTTTAGATGTCATAGTTTTTATTGTGATTATAAAACTACTAAATACCATTAACATTAAAAAAAAAAAACCGAGAGCCTTTAAGAAACGAAAAAGATAAGCATAGCTCTAGTGGTCTAGAATCAAGAATCTGTTAAGTACTTAAAGTTGAACAATCGGTACCCATTCAAATCGTGAGCAGCTCTAAAATTCTGGGTTCTAGACCACTTAACTGTTTTTCTAGACCACTAGATTCTCTTATTTCATACTTTTTCAATGTTTCTATGAAAGAAAAATCGTGCAAGTAGCATTACATTGCTAGGCCGTAAAACCAACGAGTTTGTGGCGGTCATGCTCAATCGATTGCCACAGTGAAATGCAACTTGCACGATGTTTCTTGCAAGTCTTAACTAAACTTATCCTATATTTATTTAGAATGGGCTAGTTGTTAGCTTCTATTTGATATCCATATTACATTATACCAGTGTTTTTCAATCTTTTTCATGACACGACCTCATAAGTATGAATAAATATTTCACGACCCCCGTACCCGTTGTTTTTTTCATGCATTTTATTTTGTGACAAATATAATGAGTTAAAGGTAACATTTTCTTAATAAATATTTTTAAACTTTTTGTTTTTTCTTACTGAAGTAGTTTTCCCAGCAACTAAAATGAGCTCGGCGACCCCGCTAAAGAGGCCTCGCAACCCCCCAGGGGGTCGCGACCCACAGGTTGAAAAACACTGCATTATACAATTCAACATATCCTCCTGGGACCTGATATTTTTAACAGACTTTTTTAGTTACGCCCTAGACGTGGTTCACCAGCTTTGTTATTTTGAAAGATAAAGAAAAATATTTATTAACGGTCCAACAGTACCAAAAACAATATATATTAATACAAAAATCACAATAATAATATTATTTGGGTATATTCAAAAACTTAAGTATTTTTTGAATAAACCATATTACTTAAGTGCGTTCGCCGTTATTCTCAGTGTTAATTGGTCCTTTATAAAGTACACGAGGGCCCACAAGGATATATTTATGTTATGACGAAAGACATAAGATATGACGAATCTATGATGCCTCGTAATTTAAAATATGTCCACCGTACGTTAGACTGCAGAGAGGAACAAGTAAATAGACATACATAACCAGTACCCACACACATACATAAGCTCGAAAAACATAACCCTCCTTCAGCTACCCGAGTAAAAAAATAATAGAAAAATGTCTCTCAGTCGCATTACGAGCAAATACACTTCCAAATACGAACGGCCAACAATCTCATAAGCGGTCATATTTCAAGCTGGCCATTACAAATTCATGGAGCAATAAGAGGCAGTAATAATGCAGTAAATGCCACCGTACTTGTTGCTGCTGGAAGCTTGCCAGCGATACATCTGTTGTTGGGATCACCATCGGGTTTAGAGCCCGGTCCGCGGGGACTTACGAGCCGTCACCTGCTGTAAATTGAGTGAAGCGTTCGTTTTATTCTGCTGGATAATGGTGGCGCACAAGTAAAACGTTTGGGTTAAACACACACCATTGGGGTTGGGGGTTGAGGTGACCACATCCAGTAGTCAAATTGACTTAAATTGGAATACTTGTGTAAATCGCGTGACAATACAATAATCTAGTTGTGACATCTTGGTAGTCCAGCCAGGATCGTCTCCGCAGGACGGAACTTTCAGCGGTTAATAGCATCGACTTGAAACTTGGTATGCAAATGTAGTTTGGGTGACAATGTAAGTACAGTCAACAAAACGTACAGTCAGCAAAAAAGCGTTGGAACTACGGCCCAAGCCCTTCCATTCTGAGAGGAGGCCTGTACCCAACAGCAGGACATTATATACGCAGGGATGACAATGATGATGACTTATTTTCAAAATTTCCGGAAAACTTTTCAGTTAAAATTACTACATGATTGAAACATAAAAAGAAAATGCGCGTCTGAACGCGCGTAGTTCTCAAACTAACTCTGCGCCGACTTGGTGCCTTTTGACTCACTTCTTCATCAACGGCTCACAATACCTTTCGATCATCCAACACCAATTTCCGCTACTTATTTTTATTCTCATCTAGCCCCTCCTCCTCCTAACCATAGACTTAGATAACTGCAGAATGCGTGCATGCCCCACTTGATCAAAAACAGCACAACTTTTCTTTCCAAAAAACGTCCGTCGACTCAATTATTTAAACATTCCCCATCTGACCATTACTATTAAATAAATGCGGGACTATGGGTTGTTGATTGACCGGGTCGATTGCCTGTCAACAACTGCTAACGATGTTTAAACTTACTTTATTGGCAGAAGCTGTTATTTGTATTTTCCTGCCACGTAATATTTTCCGGGAGAGTGCCCGCTGCCCCTAGCTGAAAGGGATAGTTATGTTTTTGATTGGATAGTCAATTGTAAGGCAATTCAATCCAATGATGGAATCTAAGTATCTTATTTTAAACCCCTGACGCAAAAAGAGAGGTGTTATAAGTTTGACCGCTATGGTGTATGTGTGTGTGTCTATCTGTATGTCTGTGGTGCTGTGCTGTGTTGAGATATTGAACTTAGAAACGACCACTCTGTCAAGAGTGTAGCGACTTAGAAGAAGAGAATTTGGGTATCAGAAATATTTAATAACCTAACCAAAAAACCCCCGACTTTGTCACTTCAAAGTTTAATATCCGATCCGTAGCTGATCAGTAGCTGAACCGATTTTGATGAAACATGTCTAAGAACCTTCGCTAGAAAACCTGCTTTCAAATAAGAAAAACCGCATTCAAATCGTTCCACCTGTTTAAGAGCTACGGTGCCACAGACAGACAGACACACAACACATAACACCCCTCTTTTTGCGTCGGGGGTTAAAAATGCTTTTGTCTGATCGACTATTTTGTTCTCCTCCACCCCACAGGTCGCATTTCTCCCACTAGTTTTAATTGTTTGAAAAAAGTAACACCTCAGGGATAATTTGCGAAAGTTTCAAGTGTTATTAATATTGTTCACTCTCAGATTAATCTGTTAGCTCACAACAGAGCTTGCGCCGTAAACTAACATTAGAACTACCGCTGCAGTGCTTTTTGAGCTCGCTTTTTACTACTTCGCTGATTTATGAGCGAAACTTTGCGCTTTTATGTTTTAGTGCCATGTGTTGCCGTTGTAAAAGTTGATGATATTGTATAGACAGGCTCAGCTACCGAACTAACCGTCTGCTCAAATTAGGTATACTTATCTAAATCCGATCTCAGTACAATAACCTGACGCCGTATTGTCTAAAAGCTCAGAATAGTATCGGTTTAAATGCATTTTATATGGTTGCGCTCACATTTATCTGATGCTCTGTGTTGTGATGGCTTGTGTTGTGTCGCGTCAAAGCTATATATATATATATATATATATAGAGAGAGAGAGAGCATCACAACACAGCACGACAGATAAATATAAATGCGGGTTGACGCGCTGACGCTCGCGATCGCATTCAACATCTCTTTCTAGCCTCATCCTATACCTTGTGATAGAAAGAAGTGGTGAAAACGATTACGATTCCGAATGTGTTAGACAATTAAGGCCTCTGGTTGTGAAATACTGGTGATTAGGCCAGGATTCTCTCCGCAAGACGGAACTCATGAACAACTAATGGTATTGACTAGAAACTTGGTAGGTATGTACGGTATTATTTAATTTAGATGACAATTAAAGTATAGTCAACAAAAAAGCCTCAGTTCTAATAATAATTTTGCAGGTTGTAGGACCTTGTGCAAGGTCCGCCCGGATTGCTACCACCATCTTGCTCGCTAATCCTGCTGTGAAGCAGCAGTGCTTGCACTGTTGTGTTTCGGCGTGGAGAGTAAGACAGCCGGTTATATTACTGGCACTTGAGGTGTCCCATCTTGGGCCTCTAGGTTGGCAACGCATCTGCAATATCCCTAATGTTGCAGATGTTTATGGACGGTGGTGATCTCTTACCATCAGGAGACCCACTTGCTCGTTTGCCATCCAGTCGAATAAAAAAAATAATAAAGAAAACCTGTTTGGCCCGAATAATAATCTCAAAGGTCATCATAAATTTGCAGTTCACTGTACCTGATATTCTTTTTCTAAACGGAAAAAGATCAAAGCTCTTTTGGTAACAAGCCGACCTATAGGAAACACGCCCACCCCACCGTCGAATTCCAATTTTCCTTCTAAAGATACCCAACAAGGACCTTATTAGGGAGTCTTGACTTTCTAATTGTAAATAAGTAACAGCATTTTTACCTCCATGAAAGCAGAGTTGGTTGAAATTGCATTATTCTGTCAGTTTCTGTTTTTCAAAACCCCTGTTCCACCCCTGATTGATAAATTTAATTTGACAGAAGAATAATTTATTATAAAAGTGCTTATTCTTTTTGCCATTCTTTCTTGTTTAGTATAGTAAAAATAAAGCAAAGCGCATAATATGCGCATTCTCATTGGTCAATTTAATTTCACATGCGGCAGACGTTGAGTTTTCATTAGTCCAATTGTCGTTTCAGCACGCCAAGACAATAATATAATATTAAATATATTGATCTCGAATTATATTGAACTCGATTTAAGACGTGAGTTATCCGGGTCAATAAATTTAATATGAGTAAGTCTCACGGTAGTTTCATGTTCAAAATAATATAATACCTACATAGTATATACATAGATACGACCTGTTACTGTAACATGCTACATTGTTGTCGTGTTTGCGAGCCATAAATGATTCAGCTGTTATATGTACGAATATAAGCAGTTTTGTGCACCTGATGATAATCATACAAATTAGAATAGGTACTGTTCAAAGGTTATTGATATAAAAGTTCCTGATTGAATGACAATTTATTTCTAGTTTAGGTACAGGCCTTATAGGTACAGAGCAAGAAAAATCTTGACAGCGGCAGCACAGTTATAAACATCTGTCGGACTATTTGTCAAACAAACCTACCTATGTAGGTACATTACAATAATTAAACATGCATATTGAACAAACAATAGAAAAGATAAAAGTACAAATTTAAGCGCTCTGTGTAAATTTTACATGCGAAATGGTGGCTTTGTTCTAAGCATTTTACGTCAAAAATTTTACGAGTGAGGATCTCATTTAAATTCTTCTTCCATGCCCAAAGAGTGACAAAAAGAATAATCAAATCAACCAATTTTTGGTCTAAATGCATTCAAGTGTCGATCGGGAAAAAATACTTACTTATATACTTACTGCCAGCCGTGGTGGCAGAGTGGTTTGACCTATGGCCTCTCAAGCAGAGGTTCGTGGGTTCAAACCCCGGCTCGCACCTCTGAGTTTTTCGAAATTCATGTGCGGAATTATATTTGAAATTTACCACGAGCTTTACGGTGAAGGAAAACATCGTGAGGAAACCTGCACAAACCTGCGAAGCAATTCAATGGTGTGTGTGAAGTTCCCAATCCGCACTGGGCCCGCGTGGGAACTACTGCCCAAGCCCTCTCATTCTGAGGGGAGGCCTGTGCCCTGCAGTGGGACGTATATAGGCTGGGATGATGATGATGATGATACTTACTGCACTGGCTCAACGACCCCAAGAGGATTGGCATCTAATACGAGTTGGCGGCAAAAGTCCCGTTCTCTGCGATACGACACGAGTAAAAATAAAAGATACACAATGATTTTTAATGAGCGATACCAATTATTCTCAATCAGTAATTGACAGCGGTCACGTTAAATCCGCAGTTACAACGAACCGAACTTTAAAAAGAAAGTAACTATAAAATCATCAACATAACATAACATAACGCGTTAAATAAAAGCTCGTAAAGAACAATACACGGTAGACTGCAAACCTAAAACAAGAATGAGAGGAAAAGGAAACTCCCTTACTTTTTCTCGGCAAAATAATTACTCCTTGTAGCCAGTCCGCCGGCTATTTCCTCGGAGATATGAAAAAATGCCCTTTTGTGAAGTGGAACCGGCTTTGGAAACTCATTAAAGTACCGATAAATACTGCGTTGGTGAGTGTGCGGCGTTCCTCAGATTTTATCTAAAACCAAACAAGGCAGGTAATAGTATTTTATGCAACAGTTGTATAAGCGGGGTCAAAAAAGGCGAGTGGCGTGGGTTACGATGTGAGCGTAGCGAAACTCGAAAGAAGACGCCACGAGTTTTTTTTTACTTACTTATACAACGTTGCATATAATATATTTTCTACGTCTAGATACTTATTAAATAGCTAACATAAAAATCTGAGGTTTTTTGACGTTTACTTGCCAGTGTGCCAGCATGATGTTTAAAATATGTGTCTCTTACGTTGGCAGCTCTGCATTTGGTTTGTAAAGTTTTTGTTATATAAATTAAGCAATTACTTAAATTCGTAATCGTGCATTTTTGTTGTACCTAAGTAGGTAAATTAAGTGTTGATCGCGTAAAAGTATAATACAGTGGGCGGCTCTATAGTAAGTGACTAAGTATACTTTCTTAAATTAGCAGAAAGCAGTAAATAGAGTGATCCGACAATCATCATCGCTCTACAACGAGGTTGACGTTTATTTTTATCTCCCGACGCAAAAAGAGGGGTTATAAGTTTGACCGCTATGTGTGTCTGTGTGTCTGTATGTCTGTGTGTGTGTCTGTCTTAAACAAGTGATCCGATTTTAATGCGGTTTTTATTTGAAAGCAGGTTTTCTAGCGATAGTTCTTAGACATGTTTTTTCAAAATTGGTTCAGCCGTTTTTGAGATATTGAACTTTGAAGTGACCAAGTCGGGGTTTTCCAATTTTTTGTTGGTTAGGTTATAATATTCTGTGAACAATATTTACCAATAAGTGTATTGTGGAACATCAAAGCATAAATGCAATTATGAGTACCACCGTATCGGATTCCATCACTCGTTGGATATTATTACCCATAAATTAAGTTCTCTGCCAGTTTGCTGCGCAAATGGGTATCAGTTTAAATTTCGTACACCGTTAATGCTTCTTACGTGATGAATGGAATTTTACAGAATCAAATTAAAGTTGTAATTTCATTTTACAACAGTCTGTAGATGTATATATTAATGGATGCGGCGGTTTTATTATCCTAGAAATCATAAAGGGGATCTCATGCCCCAATGACCTTCGATTTGAATTCCTTAGTTTTCTAATGCTTTTTGCAGCTCATTATATTACCAACAACGGCTTTAAGCAATATAGTATCCCATATTTACTTCAAAATTCATTGTCTTCGAGATGTCACTTTTAGCAATTTTAGGGATTAAGTTTGACAAAAACGGTACAATAGTGACAGGTTGCTAGCCTGCCGCCTACGATATACCTTAACCTTTATCCTCAGTCGCCTCTTACGACTAACACGATTACTTAATACGTACGGTCGTTACTAATAACAATAGTAAACTTTTTCAACCATCCAAAATATTAATGAAGACTCGAATCAATATATTTTCAGATTCAAGTAATACTCTATTAATACGTCTGGTAGCTATAAGCTCCTTAAAATGCGATATTAAATCGTAAGTAGACCGTTCTGCACCCGAAAAATCACTTACCTACTTATATTTCGAAAACACTAAACTTGGAATTAATAAAAGTGCCAGTATAGTCGGCAGATGTTGCCGGGGGCGTCGGAGGAATTATTACAAAATTTATACAATGCCGGCCCGTCTGGCCGGGCCGTTGTCAGATCCAATCCTGACAAAGGTCGCGATTCATTCTGAGATGTTAGAAGGGCTGTATATTGACGAAAAGGCATTCGGAATGTTTGCGCTTTGTTGTGGAACTATAAATTTGGGACCTCTGAGATGGGCAGTTGTTTCTGCTGAAGTTTGGACTAGGTTTTTTTCTGAACTGCATAATAGTAATACTAATAGAAGATTCAGCTAGCTCTAAATAACGATAAGTACCCTACTCGATGGGTAAAGGTCAAATTTCCCCGTGCCCCAATTTAGTTGTGGGAGCTTCCCTTAAAAACATTTTAAAAAGTTGTCAATTTCTATGACTGAGTTAACAACATGCTTATACTGTGAAAATTTTAAGACTATAGCCAACCTTTCAACCATTGGACTATAAAACCTGTGTGACAGACGGACAGATGGACAGACAGACACGTGAGTGACAGCAATAGGGCTCTATTTGGACCCTTCGGGTACGGAAGTCTAAAACATATCCGATGCAAGCAAAATATCAAACAGAGAAGCAAAATTCGCTTTCTCGCTGCAAAAAGCTAACAATATTCTCGATCTCTATAAATTTTGATGAGTTCGTTCGTAGATCAACAGTTTATGAAGCAGAAAATTGTGATATAGATATGTGCATATCTGATGCAAAATTGAGCGCAGTTTGGAATTGACTAGGTACCAATGAGAATTAAAAGAAAATAAAGACAGATTTATTTGGTTCCAGCAGTACCACCACCGTCTCCACTGTACAGTAATAAGACTAAATAAAAACACTAAGACTAAACCAAAGGTCCACTCAAAGGTTGATTGGTATCCCTTAAAGGGATAAGTTCGCCTTTGTACATATATCTCATAGTTTGTCAATTGTGTTTGTTTACTTATTTTGTACAATAAAGAGTTTACATACGAGTACATACATACTAAAAATAAAAACTATAAGTTACGTGGTGACACGGTAGGCCACCATAAAGGCCTCCACTTAGCATGTGTTGCCACATCGAAAATACAAACTGAGACATGGATGCACAGAAAAACCAGAAAAAGAGACCAGCGCTGGGAATCGAACCCAGGTCCTCAGCAGAATCGTGCTGCATGCTATAACCCCTACACACCACCGCTGTGGACAGGTATCTAGACACGAAATTTTTCCTATGCATACATATCTCAGGTGTCTTATTTCTACTACGCTACTTATGCAGCAGCACTAGCGACATCTATGTTCCGCTCTCACCGAGAGACGTCACACTCTTTCGGAACCAACCGCTCACCCAGACAATATAATATGTAAATTAGGAGGAA
>NC_133489.1:20796836-20798135 GCF_025370935.1 Choristoneura fumiferana | reverse complement strand
AAAAAGTAGGTAATACTAACAGCTAAAAACAATTTTCAGTATTTAGCAACATTCCAACGGGATAGGAAATAAAATGGGATTTATATTTTCACTTCAAAATGCCCTATTTGCGTAACTATAATTATTAGAAACTTCAAATTTAGCATGCAAGTAGGTAATACTAACAGCTAAAAACTACTTTCAGGATTTTACGAAACCCACGGGATAGTGAATAAAAAGGATTTGTATTTTCAATTTCAATTATTGACCCTTTTACCGTAATATAATTATTAGAGAGTTAAATTTGGCGAGCAAGTAGGTAATACTAACAGCTAAAAATAATTTTCAGGATTTATCAAAATTCCTATGGGATAGGTAATAAAATGGGATTTATATTTCGCTTCAAAGTGGCCCTAACTCCGTAATTATAAATATTAAAGACTTCAAATTTGGCATGCAGGTAGATAATACTAATAGGTAAAAACTGTTTCAAAGATGCCCGTTGATTATAAAGAATGTATTTATAAAGAAAAATAAACATATTTATTTAAATGTTATTGTAAAAATGCCTTTTAGACTTAAATCTATATTGAGTTGTTATTTGCAAGTGTAACGGGGATTATTACAGTAAGATGACTCTAACCATAATAATAAATATTAAATTAAAAAATATATATATCACAAGACAATTCACACCAATTGACCTAGTCCAAAAGTAAGCTTAGCAAAGCTTGTGTTATGGGTACTAAGCAACGGATAAATATAATTATATAGATATAGATACATACTTCAATACATATTAAACAACCAAGACCCGAGAACAAACATTCGTATTTTTTCATACAAATATCTGCCCCGACACGGAATCTATCCCGGGACCTCAAGCTTCGTAGTCAGGTTCTCTAACCACTAGGCCATCTGGTCGTCACAAATAATGCACTTTTCATTTACCTCACACACATAACCCTAGCATACGATGACGTGACGTGACGAGTCGAGTTACCTTACAGCAACAACAATCATTGCTCAAATCAGTGTACTAATATGAGCCCATGAATAGATCTTGACCCAACTGATCCGACCATTTAATTGTAGTTAATTCGTAAACCACATACGTCCGCGTAACGAGGAAATAATAAAATGTCAAGGTAAAGAGGGCTTTTCATTAATTTATTGCAACAGGCGTTACTTTGCGGAGGTCCAATATCAGTGAACTAAAAATTGCTTTGCTCACCCGCGACCTAGGTAAAGTAATTGTTTTGGTTAATTTTTAGATCTTTTCAAGTATGAAATATGTACCTATTGGTATCGAAACTGATC
>NC_133489.1:20776095-20796736 GCF_025370935.1 Choristoneura fumiferana | reverse complement strand
GATCAGAGAGGGCAATTTTTCTGCATTGTTAACTAGCGACAACTAGTCTAAGCAAAAACTCTGTTCGATTACATTACAACAAGTGAACTTTGAGAAATAAAAGAATTCTGGTGTTATACTTGTTTTGCTGGTTTTCTCCCTCTGAAGGTTACAACCTTCAGAAGTGGATAAATACGCTCACAAAAGGTACGTAATTTTTTATTTTCCTTTGTTTCCTAGTAGTGCATCTTAATTTAGTTATTTAATTTCAAATAAAGTACATACACATAATTATACTGCACGCGTCTTGCCAGGGCTACTCTCTGGAGGCGTACATAAACATATACTGCACACGTCTTGCCAGGCTACTCTCTGGACAGACGTACATACGCACTCACATACTGCACACGGTCTTGCCAGGGCTACTCTCTGGAGACACGTACAATACGCACCTCAACATACTGCACGCGTCTTGCCAGGGCTACTCTCTGGAGGCGTACATACGCACTCACATACCTGCACCGTCTTGCCCAGGGCTACTACTTTGGAGACGTACATACGCANCATTTGGTTTGTAAAGTTTTTGTTATATAAATTAAGCAATTACTTAAATTCGTATTCGTGCATTTTTGTTGTACCTAAGTAGGTAAATTAAGTGTGTGATCGCGTAAAAGTATAAATACAGTGGGCGGCTCTATAGTAAGTGACTAAGTATACTTTCTTAAATTAGCAGAAGCAATAAACAGAGGATCCGACAATCATGCATCGCTCTACAGACAAGGTTGACGTTTTTTTTATCCCCCGACGCAAAAGAGGGGGTTTATAAGTTTGACCGCTTATGTGTGTCTGTGGTCTGTATGTTTGTGTGTGTGTGTCTGTCTTAAACAAGTGATTCGATTTTAATGCGGTTTTTTTTGAAAGCAGGGTTTCTAGCGATAGTTCTTAGACATGTTTTTTGCAGATTGGTTCAGCCGTTTTGAGATATTGAACTTTGAAGTGACAAAGTCCGGGTTTCCAACTTTGTGTCTGTGAACATTATTACCAATAAGTGTATTGTGGAACATCAAAGCATAAATGCAATTATGAGTACCACCGTATCGGATTCCATCATTCGTTGGATATTATTACCCATAAATTAAGTTCTCTGCAGTTTGCTGCGCAAATGGGTATCAATTTAAATTTCGTACACCGTAATGCTTCTTACGTGATGAATGGATTTTTACAGAATCAAATTAAAGTTCGTAATTTCATTTACAACAGTCTGTAGATGTATATATTAATGGATGCGGCGGTTTTATTATCCTAGAAATCATAAAGGGTCTCATGCCCCAATGACTTCGATTTGAATTCCTTAGTTTTCTAATGCTTTTTGCAGCTCATTATATTACCAACAACGGCTTTAAGCAATATAGTATCCCATATTTACTTCAAAATTCATTGTCTTCGAGATGTCACTTTTAGCAATTTTAGGGTTTAAGTTTGACAAAAACGGTACAATATTGACAGGTTGCTAGCCTGCCGCCTACGGTATATCTTAACCATTATCCTCATTCGGTTCTTACGACTAACACTACTACTTAATACGTACGGTTATACGTTACTAATAACAATAGTAAACTTTTTCAACCATCCAAAATATTAATGAAGACTCGAATCGATATATTTTCAGATTCAAGTTATACTCTATTAATACGTTTGGTAGCTATAAGCTTCTTAACCTTCACCCAAAAAATCACTTACCTACTTATATTTCGAAAACACTAAACTTGGAATTAATAAAAGTGCCAGTATAGTCGGCAGATGTTGCCGGGGGCGTCGGAGGAATTATTACAAAATTTATACAATGCCGGCCGTCTGGCCGGGCCGTTGTCAGATCCAATCCTGACAAAGGTCGCGATTCATTCTGAGATGTTAGGAGGGCTGTATATTGACGAAAAGGCATTTGGAATGTTTGCGCTTTGTTGTGTAACTATAAATTTGGGACCTCTGAGATGGGCAGTTGTTTCTGCTGAAGTTTGGACTAGGTTTTTTTCTGAACTGCATAATAGTAATACTAATAGAATATTCAGCTAGCTCTAAATAACGATAAGTACCCTACTCGATGGGTAAAGGTCAAATTTCCCCGTGCCCCAATTTAGTTGTGGGAGCTTCCCTTAAAAACATTTTAAAAAGTTGTCAATTTCTATGACTGAGTTAACAACATGCTTATACTGTGAAAATTTTAAGACTATAGCCAACCTTTCAACCATTGGACTATAAAACCTGTGTGACAGACGGACAGATGGACAGACAGACACGTGAGTGACAGCAATAGGGCTCTATTTGGACCCTTCGGGTACGGAAGTCTTAAACATATCCGATGCAAGCAAAATATCAAACAGAGAAGCAAAATTCGCTTTCTCGCTGCAAAAAGCTAACAATATTCTCGATCTCTATAAATTTTGATGAGTTCGTTCGTAGATCAACAGTTTATGAAGCAGAAAATTGTGATATAGATATGTGCTGCGAGATGAGTCTTAGCCTTGTCTTATCTGATGCAAAATTGAGCGCAGTTTGGAATTGACTAGGTACCAATGAGAATTAAAAGAAAATAAAGACAGATTTATTTGGTTCCAGCAGTACCACCACCGTCTCCACTGTACAGTAATAAGACTAAATAAAAACACTAAGACTAAACCAAAGGGCCACTCAAAGGTTGACTGGTATCCCTTAAAGGGATAAGTTCGCCTTTGTACATTATATCTCATTGTTTGTCAATTGTGTTTGTTTACTTATTTTGTACAATAAAGAGTTTACATACGAGTACATACATACTAAAAATAAAAACTATAAGTTACGTGGTGACACGATAGGCCACCATAAAAGCCTCCACTTAGCATGTGTTGCCACAGTTGCCACACGTAATATTATTATAACAGCAACCCTGGTTTTCTGTGGAGCCCACGCGTTATAATACATACTCGTACGTATGCATGAGCCAGTTCCTGGGTAGTATCCTGCGTAAAAAAAAAAAGGGTTTTTGGAGTCTTTCTGTATTATATTTCAACTCCAAATTTTTGTTACTTTTACGGTCATCCCGTAAAATCCATATCGAAAATACAAACTGAAACATAGATGCACAGAAAACCAGAAAAAGAGAGCGCTGGGAATGAAACCCAGGTTGAATTGATTGATTGGAATCTTAATTTGATTGCTTAATAGCGACATCTCTTATCCGGGTGAGCGGTTAGTTCCAATGGAATGTTGTAAGTTTCTCGATGATGGCTAAAAACATAGATGTCGCTAGTGTCGCTGCTTAAGTGACTAAATAAGAAACAAACAAGATGAGATATGTGGTGCATAGGAAAAATTCGTGTCTGTACTCCTGTCCAGTGCTAGTGTAGGGGTATGGCACGCAGCACGGAATGCTGAGGACCTGGGTTCGATTTCCAGCGCTGGTCTCTTTTTCTGGTTTTCTGTGCATCTATGTTTCAGTTTGTATTTTCGATATATATTCAGTTCATCAGTTGGATTGTCAGATATAATATATGACACGACTCTTTTGTCAATCAAGCGAAAAATAACAAGGATGAAGTGCGTCAAACTTCGGAAGTGACGTCACGCCGTGGTGCGACACTTTTTAGCACGGCGTGACGTCACTCCCGAAGTTTAACGCGGTTTCACGCGGCCACGCAGAAATTTAACCGGCTATATATTAACCGGCTATTTATTAACCGGCTATATATTAACCGGCTATATATTAACCGGCTATATATTAACCGGCTATATATTAACCGGCTATATATTAACCGGCTATATATTAACCGGCTATATATTAACCGGCTATATATTCATCATTGAATTTTAAAATGATAACATCGCGGTTAATTCAACTTTTCTTATCGATGGGTATTGTTACCTAACGGGCCACTGTTCAAGTTCCCTTTATTTGGATAAAATATGTCCCAATCCCAATAGAACCATATTGTTTTTAACTCCCGACGCAAAAAGAGGGTTGTTATAACGTTGTGTTTGACCGTTATGCGTGTCTGTGTGTCTGTGGCACCGTAGCTCTTAAACAGGTGCATTTGAAAGCAGGTTTTTAGCAATGGTTCTTAGACATGTTTTATCAAAAAAGGTTCAGCCGTTTTTGAGATATTGAACTTTGAAGTGACAATGTCGGACTTTACCAACTTTTTGTTGGTTAGGTTATCTGTATCTGTATTCACCACATAATTGTACTTCTAAGGCCCCACTAGAACATTAAGAATAAGTGGGATATAATATCGAAAATACAAACTGAGACATGGATGCACAGAAAAACCAGAAAAAGAGACCAGCGCTGGGAATCGAACCCAGGTCCTCAGCAATCCGTGCTGCGTGCTATAACCCCTACACCACCGCTGGACAGGAATCTAGACACGAATTTTTCCTATGCATACATATCTCAGGTGTCTTATTTCTACTACGCTACTTATGCAGCAGCACTAGCGACATCTATGTTCCGCTCTCACCGAGAGACGTCACACTCTTTCGGAACCAACCGCTCACCCAGACAATATAATATGTAAATTAGGAGGAAACGCGAAGTTCCGATGAGTAAGGAGATAACCAAATTCCACACCCCCGAAGAAGTTCTTAAGGGATGATGTTTTTAGCGCAAGTTTCAAGTGCCTGCATGTAGGTAGATACTCGTGCTTGTACAGTCACGAATCGAAATGTTTTTATGAAAACTTTTATTTACTTTCTTAGCTCAGATGCGATTAGAATCGGAACTTGCTTTTAAAGCCCGATGGTCAGTGGCATCCTGGATATATATTGCCGAAATTCGTCGAAACTGAAACAGAATGTTCGGTTAGACACTATAAGCTTTATTCCTTTACGGAAGCAAAGCCACGGAAAACAGCCAGTTAATTGTGTGCTCGGTGCAAATATAAAGTCAAGACACAATTAACAGAGATTGCGTGACCTAATTCTTACTACATACGTATGCTGTAAGGCAAAGGGCTCTGATTTGGTAGTTGATATAATGTGTAGAGATGGGCCGAATGTGATTTGTACCGAATACGAATTTCGGCTGAACCTTTCAATAACCTGCCTCTAGAAAATCTTAAATACGAGTAGATAGATAAGAAGAAAATGTTAAATTTGATTAATGAAAACACCTTTTAATAATTAAAAATACTTTATGTTTCTTAATGTTTAGTTTTTAAAAATAGTGAACCAAAATTTTTTTTTATTCGATTTACGAATTGTAGTCAAGATATTTAAAAATAAATAGGTAGATACTACGTTTATTTCATATTTGTTGCGTATTTCTACTGATATGACATACATGTTTCCTATTAAGTAATTTCAATCGAAATAGTACAAGTGGGTTCTTTTTTTCTTGTGCCGAATGTTCGGCATTTAAACCGAATTTCGGCCGAATGTAAAACGAATTTCGGCCCATCTCTAATAATTTGTGATTGAATTTATTATATCTTTTTAAACTAAGCGACGGTTTTAAATGCGGTGTTCATGTTTACAATCATGTATATTTTTTCATTCAAGATTTATTTTTATGATACATGTACTAACCATGCACTAAACGCGCGGGTGTAGTTTTTAACCGACGAAAAAAAAACACTGGCACGAGCCAGCATGAGTGGACCTGATGGGCTTCTACTCGTACCAGTGCTTCTGGCTCGTGCTGAGGCACCGACTTCAAACTGTGGTATCTAGATTAAGGTTAAATATATTATTAAGATTGTTTTTTTGGAATCTTTTTGTATTTTATTTCAATTCCAAATTTTTTGTTACTTTTACGGTCATCCCGTAAAACCTATATCGAAAATACAAACTGAAATATAGATGCACAGAAAAACCAGAAAAATAAGACCAGCGCTGGGAATCGAACCCAGGTCTCGGCATTAATATATTATGGTTTATT
This sequence comes from Choristoneura fumiferana, assembly GCF_025370935.1. Classification (NCBI taxonomy): domain Eukaryota; kingdom Metazoa; phylum Arthropoda; class Insecta; order Lepidoptera; family Tortricidae; genus Choristoneura; species Choristoneura fumiferana. The sequence continues at coordinate 20,790,846 of NC_133489.1, read as the reverse complement.
ATTTTTTGCTTTTTTTTTTTCGGCGGTTTAATTTTTTGTGAAACAGTTTTGAGAAATGAAGCTGAAAATGTGAATTGCCTTTGATTAAAAGTTTTTTTTTAATTGTATGTACTCGAGTAAAAATGTTTTTCGCTGATAAATGTATACCTACTTAAATATATGAAAATGTATATGACAGTTTTCTTAGTAGTTTGAAAGATGTTCATAAAATTTTATTACAACCTGCGCTGCTGTTTTCCGCAACTGTACTTACCTACTTTAATGTATGTTCGGATTGTATGTAACAAATTGGATAGGCATTTGTTTTGTTGTATTAACAAGTTCGGGGTCTCTGTTTGTTGGATTGAGTTGAGTGGAAGCGGCAAACTAAAAGTTTTTACATGTTTTTCGTTGGGAAACTGAGATGTATTGGTAATGGGCACAATAATCGTACTATTCCAGGTAATAATGAACATTACGAGGGACAAATTTCTGTTCGATCACTCTCAATTTAATTATATTTGGAAAGTATAATAAATATTGAAATAAACAAACTTAAGGCTATTTTTTAAATGATAGGTAAGTACTAACTGCAAAATTTTCACCATAGGTACATGTAGGTATTATTCCTCTAATCACCAAAAACACAACAAAAGGCGCGTTAATTTACTAGGTGAGATTTTGTGATCATTTAATAAATTGAGTGTTTCTATTTTGATTTTTGAATACTTAAATGTGCGTAAATGTGTGTAATTTCTGATATTTGTTTTATTTTTGGTGGTCGTTTTATTTGCACCCAGTACAGAACGCTAAAGTATGTACCTAACCTAACGTACCTACCTAAGGTAAGTATGCCTACGAGGATAGCAAAGCCCCATACCAGGGTGAACAGTTTATTCAAGCTCCCGTCACACCCACTATGGCAAATGTGAGAACTCGTGTGGTTGTTAGTGGGTATGCCCATAAGGAAGAACCCCACACACCCTCTTCTCTGAACGGGGAGATGCAAAAAGGATATTTTCCACACTATAAAAAGTTACGTACGTACAAACTTACGTCACCATGACTAAGTTAATATGTGTATAATTTTAATAATACTCCTCTTCTTCTCTTTTAAAATATGGCTGTTCTGTCCTAATTAATAGGACAATTTCGCCAGTGTCGAGGTAAACTCTCTTTGAGAGGCTCGTTGTACGGTGATTGTAGTTTTTGCAACTTGATAGTAAAATTCCAGAAACCACGCGGAGACCACTTGCGCATTGAAAAATGTTAGACACGAGAGCAATATAGAATTTTGGGATCACTGTTCACTGTTAAGGTAAATCGCCGCATAAAACACTATCAAAATTATACTTCAACTAGCCAAAGAAACAGAAATAGCAAAATTAGATATTGTCTACATCCGCCATGTTCGAATGCTACAAATCGAATCAATTTTAATAATAGAAAAGTTTTGCTCGCTGCACGTGTTTCAGTACTGTCAGTGAGTTGTCTTGTCGTTGTCAATGTCAGTGCCATGCATGTCAAGCTCGTCACGTCAAATACTTATAACGCCCTTGTGTTGGTAACGGATCATAAATGGCCGCGTTCACTCACAGTAAGACACCCGGTCGCACGTGCGTCGTGCAAACGACGGCCTCACGGTCCCACCGGAAGACCAGCGCTGGCTCTCGAGCCGGCATTATGCTGAGGTGGGCCGTTTTGTGACATTGTTTTATTATTAGCCTTCGCATGTTTTAAAGCTGTTAGTTCTCATTTTATTCTTCGGAAAATTTGGCTTGCTGGTAGAAACTAGCGATCGAACATAGGGCTCTTCAATTACTGTTTTAGTAGGTACTTAATAATAATTCGTATATGAGAACTAGCCAAGCCCCACCTTAGGCTTCAATATATTATCATAAGTTATAAGAAGAATAAGCCGTGGTGGCCTAGTGGTTTGACCTATCGCCTCTCAAGCAGAGGGTCGTGGGTTCAAACCCCGGCTCGCACCTCTGAGTTTTTCTAAATTCATGTGCGGAATTACATTTGCCACGAGCTTTGCGGTGAAGGAAAAACATCGTAAGGAAACCTGCACAAACCTGCGAAGCAATTCAATGGTGCGTGTGAAGTTCCCAATCCGCACTGGGCCCGCGTGGGAACTATGGCCCAAGCCCTTTTGTTCTGAGAGGAGGCCTGTGCCCAGCAGTGGGACGTATATAGGCCGAAAATGTAAGTTATAAGAAGAAATGATATTTTTAGGTTGTATAAAATAATTTCAGGGCTGACCATTGAACTTGGCACCTTCGCACTTAGCACCAATTTAGATCTCGCTTCTTTTGTCGTTAAAGTCAACAATCAATTCATATATCATAATATTGAACTTGGCTCTCATTCCACATTTATGTTTTGATAGGATCTGTTCTATACCATTTACCTACCTCTTAGTCACAGTAAATGAACGTGGATTAATTCGTAATTCGCTAAACTCTTATAATGTCAACATGTTCGTTTCAAATTACAACGTAAGTTTTACTGCAAAAGGCTTAGATTACTTCACGCTGTTTCGGAAGATACGAGTGTTTGAGTGTTACTAATGGTAATCTGTTCTTAAATGCTGTTTGAAAGCTTTTACCTAAAGCTTATGGAGCAATTAACTAGGGTCATTAACCCCTTGATTACCTTTTCCTATAGTAAAGCTGTAGTAGTGAACGTTGTTAAATCACGCTAGTATTTCCCAGCGTCTTCGCACGCGTTAATCGTTAGATGCAGCAGTTGATTTGAAATTCCAGGATTTTACAAAAACCCCCAAATCCCCAAAAAATCAATTTTTGTTTTCATTGACGCAGCATCTAAAACAATCATACCAAATTTTATGTCTCTAAGCCCAGTGGTTGTTATTTCGAGATGATTTTATCCCTATGCCGTGGGAATATCGGTATTAAAAGTAGCTTATGTGTTATTCCAGATTTTCAGCTATCTACATACATACCAAATTTCATCCAAATCCGTCCTGCCGTTTGAGTGTGAAGGAGTAACATACACACACACACACACACACACACATACATACCAACTTTCGCATGTTACATAGGCTACTTAATTATCGCGATAGTCCCACGAAATCGGGAAATCTCAACCACTAGGATTAGATATATTAAATTCGGCACGAGTTTTTTTATACATCTTATATGAAATCAAATTGTAATTTAGTGCAAATCCCACGACTTCTTTACGAAATGCCGGAATTTCAATTCAATTGCTAAGTTTAATGGTTTACATCTGCAAAGCCACGGGTCAAGGCTATAGTTTATAATTATATTATATTATATCTACTAACATAGTTCGTAAGTATAACCAATGCCACTAATAATTTATGGGTTTCATTTTGATTATCTGAAAATAAATGGTTTTATTTTATTAAATTCTTAAAGGGTCAAGAACACTCGTTCACATTGCTCTATCAGTCATCAGCTATTCAGCTTTACAGGTCTTTGTGCCCGCCTTGTACAAGTCATTGCCAAAAAGTACGGCCACTATTCTTCGAACACTATCAATCAAAGACCAATTTAATATCGAGAAGATTGACGTGAGCGGGTGAACGATAATTACAGGTCACGAAACCGACACGATATTCTTTAAACCAATGAGGGGAAAGGCTACTATAGAGAGATTTATCTGCATGCAAGCAGGTGTTATGGCTGAGGAGCGAAATTTAAACCAATGTGGGGAAAGGCTACGATAGAGTGATCTCTCTCCATGCAAGCAGGTGTTATGCCTCAGGATCTGTTCAATGGGTTCTCTAGTTTTTCACTAAAAATATTTTATGTATATTTTTATATATATACAGCGACGGCGTCATATTTCAAACGAACATTTCGCTTCTCAAACGACCATTGCTGCTTAGTGATTATCGAGTAAGAGCGTAAAATAAAATGGATAATTTGGCAAATTAACGCCTTATTTTTTTTATGCCACGTCGGTGGCAAACAATCATGCGGCTCGCCTGATGTTAAGCAATTACCGCCGCCTAGGAACGCTTGCAACACCCGAAGTATCACTAGCGCGTTGCGGACCCTGCATAAACCTTTGAATCCATATACTTAGTTTTTGAAATAACGGAAGCGATCTCGACTGATTTGAGCTTCTGTAGGTACTTGATGTCTATAGCAGTGTTAGGGATCGTGTCGTAGTCGTATCGTGAACTTAAAGTATCATCGATGACAAAGCAGCATCGACCAGGCTCCAAGGCTACAACAATATTGTCCTACAATAAGGTAACGTTCGATCTTGACTTGTCGAACGCACCAACGCTTTATGCGCTAATATCGAACGCGGAATAACGGTTCAAAGTTTTATTGTCAACACGTTCGGCCCCGACAACGATCCACTACGCTCTTACGCTATACCTACGCATATCCCACAGCAGTCACTTCTATGCCAGTGACACGTATACGTGTCAAAGACGTAATCTTCTTCTCTTTTGAGATATGGCTTTTTTGTCCTAATTAATAGGACAATTTCGCCAGTGTCAAGGTAAACTCTCTTTGAGAGGGACGTTGTACGGTGATTGTAGTTTTAGCAACTTGATAGTAAAATTCCAGAAACCACGTGGAGACAACTTGCGCATTAAAAAATGCCAGACACGAGAGCAATATATAATTTTGTGATCACTGTTCACTGTTAAGGTTAATCGCCGCATAAAACACTATCAAAATTATACTTCAACTAGCCAATGAAACAGAAATAGCAAAATTAGATATTGTCTATATCCGCCATGTTCGAATGCTACAAATCGAATCCCCAAAGACGTAATACATTCCGGTGTCAGTGACACAACGTCTGTGACTTTTTAGTTCTTACTTCTATGCCAATGATACGCATGTCGTGTCAAAATAATTCGTCCCTCCTAAAGGCTGGCATAGCGTAAGGGCTTAGCGGAACGTTGCCTGAGCCAAATGCGATCCACTAAGCTCTTACGCTACGAATAGCGCATATCCCACAGCAGTCACAAATACGTGTAGGGCATCGGAGTAAGAACAAAAAAGTCACAGACGTTGTGTCACTGGGCCGAACCTGTTAAATTTCTGATGCAAAGACACACTTCTCGGTGTTATAAGTTAGACGTGTCTGTCTGCCTTTCTGTGGCATCATAGCTCCCAAACAGATGGATTGATTTGAATGCAGAAAAGCAACGTATAGAAGTAGACAGTTATTCAATGAAGAGATGAGGAAGAGGTTTAAACGCCTTTTGAGAATGGCCTGCTTATCTTTTCGGGTCGATTTGCCTAAAATAACAATTTTCCGACGGAAAATATGATGGATGGAAATACCTCAAAGTTACAAATTAGTATAAATATTACTCCCACGTTGTTTACCTTTACGAATTTATTCAAGCAACATTTCGGAAAAGGCGCGTCTTTCTAATGTAAATCAGCTTTGAATTTGGAATTGCAAGACTCCATTTTGATGTTGGCTTTTTAATTATTTACTCGGTTTTGTTACATACAACTTAAAGTGTACCCGGTCAGTACCTAGCTGGAGAAAAAGACGATTTGTTTTTAAAGGATATTAGAAATATCTTTTTTGCGTAGCTGCTAGTCATTTTCTTGAGTTTTTTTTTAGAATCTCAAATATTCAACAACTCTTTTTGTTAATTCATAAATACTTAGCGGGGAATCGTGTGAATGTAAATTCCGAAAATGAAAGGTAATACTTAGTACCTAAATATAATTTGAATCTAATTTTTATGGTGATAGTAACGACATTCAGTTCCATTTATCGCCTAAACAAAACGACAAAAAAAATCTGCATCCTAGAAACAACGTTCCTATTTCACTGAGTCTATAAAAACGGAAACAAAATGATAAAACCCCGTCCATAACGTAAAAAATAGTACATTTTTGTAGAGGCACGAAAGTAATCAATAGATGAATGAGTTAGTTTGAAAGCCGACCCGAAGGGGAGGCCTTCGATAATACGAGTTCATCTATTGCACTTTTGGCCGAGACAAAACATTGTGCTTTTCACGATCACTGCGAGGAAATAAAAATAGTTTCACCCCTCCCTCCCGCACGCCAGTTCAGCACGCCAGGAATGAAATTCAGAAATTATATTCTAAAAAGTCGTATCGTATTATGAAATACATATATTGATACGTCGTTTTCGTAATGTGTTACATTGTTGTCGTGTTTTGCGAGCCATAAATGAGTCGGCTGTTAAATGTACATATATAGGCATTTTTGGGTACTGGATTTAGGTCATCTATGGCCACATTTTCTAGCGGTTTCAAGTCTACAACTAAAAACATATCAATCTAATTGCTTGTAGTTCAAAGTATATTCAAAGAATGATCAATGTTCAGTTTTTCACAGGGCAGATAACAGCCTTTGTTAACTTTTGTTCGCAATGCAAGTCAGTTACTACCAAGCGAATTTGCATACTGTCAGACTAAGAAGTTGTTTGTTACTCATTTTGTTTAATTAACTACTGGTTCAAAGCGCTTTGAACGCTACAGTGTCGAAGATACTTTCAATTAGTTAAATGTCGGTAGTGACGTTCAGTTGTTTTACTTAAACTAGCTACACAGAGGTTTCACCTCGGAATCCTACTATCCTATTAATATTATAAATGCGAAAGTTTGTGTGTTGTGTTGTGTGTGTGTATGTCTGTTACTCCTTCACGATAAAACGGCTGGACGGAATTGGCTGAAATTAGGTATGTAGAAGGGATTAAACAAAAATATGATGAAGATACAATCAACCGCTGGGCTTAGAGTCTTGAACTTTTGGACAGTTGTTCTTAACCCAACCTCAATGAAGATCACGATATAAATTAACGGAATTCCCAGGGGAATTTTATGAAATCCCGGAATTTCAATTGCACCAGATCGAATAGCTTATAACGCGTGCGAAGCCGCGGGTAAACATTAGGTTAACTTAGGTTAAATACATAAGACTACATAAATAAATAGATAATTTGTAAACTGGAAAACAAATGTGTGACTTGAAAAACATAAAAAGACATTTTTTACGTAAACATAATTAATTTTACAACTATTATGCACTCACTTGCCAAGTATACACCCTTACGCGGGCTAAAACGAAACATTAAATCAAAGAAATCGAAACAAAAAGCTGTTTTGTGGAATAGCACTGGAATGGAGAGGATTTAAGACTTCATTTTATTCATTCTCCTTTTGTGTAGTTATTTTTGTGTCATTCACTTCAACTCTCGTGGCATTACCTATACAATGTTTGGAATTTTTCAACTTTTCGAAGCTGGGTTTAATAATATATATTGCTTATGTTCGCAAAAATCTCATATTTGTACTAAATTTAGGCGACATAAAAAGACTTTTTACGTTCTAGAGCATAAAGTAAAACATTCGTTTAAGAGCAATTCAATCCAGCGCCAACAGTCACGATAATTTTATTTTTATTTTAGTTACTTCAATTACCGTACTCTATTATAAATAAACATTCAAACGTCTACATTACACTAATACTTACTTCCTGTAATATTTGTGAGATTATTAAGATAAAGAACAAGAAGCGAAGAAAACTACCTACACAAGTAATTAGTCATTCAATAAATTATTTATTTAGATAAGATTAGTGTTCAAAAGAAACTGATATCCATATCTATCAATATCTTTATCTTTACTAACATGTAAACTTTGTGTGTTTGTTTAATGAAACCACTGCACCTTTTTTGCTGCTGCAAACCACTGTATCTGATTTCAGAACTAATAAAAAATTAGGTACATAATCTCATATCAATATGAAACTCGTAGTAAGTAATAAAAAATAAAATTAACTTAAAAAAAACTAGTCTAGCGGTCTAGAAATCTGTTAAGTATCTTTAATTTCGTAAAGATCAACAGGCGGGACACATTCGGAATTGCTGCCATTTCTGTAAAAAGATAGCGTTATTAAAAATATTATAACGTATATTTAGAATGGATTTATTATTAACTTTCATTTGACACCCCTATTCTTACAATACGAAATATTTCTTTTCGCGGAGGTCATATTGAGAAATATTAAATGTAGCTTATGTCACACCGACAGTTATTATGAGAGATCTATGATACCTCATATATGTTAAAATTTGCCCAGCCCAAAAGCTGCAGAAAACACCAAAGAAAAAGACACACATACAAATACATACGCTCCAAAAATATTACCCTTCTTCTGGCAGTCGAGTAAGAAAATAAGAAAACGGCCAATAAACTTTAGCGTTTACTTGTGATGCCCAAACTGCGTGTCTATAGGGACCGACGATTAGCAGCACCATTAAGAAGTGATATTTCAATCTATTCAAGTTTGTTTGCTTGCAAATAAAACTTCCTGCAAAGAAACTCACTCACCGAGTGGTCACACAGGACACTCATGAACAGTAGTGAAAGAGTGTGCTGTCACGACATCAATGAAGGTCCTTCACTACGAAGTGCTAAATTCGAAGTTCGTGTCGTTCGTGAGAGTGAAAGGGACGGTACGAAACGAATTTCGATTTTCGAATTTCGTAGTTGCCCTGCAGGGCTGGATAACCATTAAGCAGAGTAGGCAACTGCCTAGGGGTCCCGCGCGCGCAAAAGACATCGAAAATGACTCTACCTTCCTGAGACCTCGTGTCAATTTTTAACAGGTAACAATCGAAACTTAATGAAATGACAATCTCGAAAAGTTGACATTTGGCCTGACATTATGTTCAAAATTTGTACACTGGGAGGCTACAGTGAAAAATAAATTGGCAGTTTTGTATTCTCAGTGACAATATCTATTATTACTTTTTCGACCCATTCCGTCATTTGATTTGATTGAACTTGAAAAGAGCTGATCAAAACGGCTATAAGACCGGAAAATTGCATTGCCTTGGGGCTCCGACATGGTTAATCCGGCCCTCCATCAATGCCGAAAGACTTTGTTTTTGATCTCCATACTAAATACTTATAGTTGTTGCCTTCAACTTCGTCTTCGAAGAATTTGTTTATCATTTCAGTGGGAACTTTACAATTTTCCTGGATAAAAACTATCCTATATTCTTCTCGGACCGAAAAGATGGCGGGACGGTTTGGATGCTTATGCAAGGGACTGGCCTGACATTGCGCCAGACTAGAAGGTTGGAGGTCAAGAGGAAAGGTCTTTGCCAGGCAGAGGGATGCTATTACCCGGCTCGCTAAAAAAACCTGGGTGTCAAACTTATTCCATACAAAATTTCAATGTCCAGGAAAAGGACAATATCGGTTGGCAGCTACGCTATTCCAGATTAAACTTTTGTTTACCGACTGACCTTATCTGTGAATCGAAAAAGTTTTATTTAATGTCGTTCGCATGCTCGGTCTGATTCACAGTAAAGTGGTCAGTCTGTACTTACCATCCCTTTGTTTCTATGGTTTACTTTGACATTTGTTGTTACCATAAATCTAGTTTTATTTTTTATAATTGGTTTGTAACTTTTTATTAATATGGGGAATAGAAACACTATATATATACATGCATGCATGCAGGTCATCTAATGGAAGACAATTACTACGCCTATAAGTAGGTACCAACAATTCAAGGTGAGACGGTTTTCTTTTCCTACTGAATCATATTACTATTCTGCTGTCGATGTTATTTTAGGGCAAGCGACTCGTTCGGGAAGATTTATCGTGGCCGAACGCCTCGTCTTTGTTTCTCGCTAAATTACTTTATTCAGACGTAAGCCCTTATTTCGCCGTTAGGTTTTTAGTGATTATGTCATGAGATTCCCTTTTTCAACTTCTCTCTTCCAGTTTTTTGTGTCGTGTTTTCGGCGATAAGCTAGACGCTGGAGGATTTTTAAGCTTGGGTAAAAACTTGGGAACGTCCTACGTTAGGTACCTAATGGAAGAATCATTTGAGATCGCGGATTTTTTAACAACCTTTTGTTTAACATGCAACTTTTTTTGTAAGTTTGGGTGTCAAAATGTGCAAAACTTTTTTCGACCTTCCTGGTATCAGATTGACCTGAAATTTTGCATGCTTTTATGTAAGTCTGGTGCCAATACAATAATCTGGTAGTATCTAAAATTCCTTTGGTTCAACTCAGGTACTCTCAACAGGACGCAACTTTTCAAAGATTAATGATTATAGACTTGAGAAGATTGGTACGGACAAGCAGTTTGAATAGCGATGCATACTCAACAAAAATACAGACAACGGCAAACAAACAAAGCTGTACATATCGAAAATACAAACTGAGACATGGATGCACAGAAAAACCAGAAAAAGAGACCAGCACTGGGAATCGAACCCAGGTCCTCCGAAATCCGTGCTGCGTGCTATAACCCCTACACCACTGCTGGACAGGAATCTAGACACGATTTTTTCCTATGCATACATATCTCAGGTTGCTTATTTCTACTATGCTACTTAAGCAGCAGCACTAGCGACATCTATATTTCGTCGACAGACGTCACACTCTTTCGGAACTAACCGCTCACCCAGACAAGAGATGTCGCTACTAAGCAATCAAATTATCATTGGTTTTTTGGAGTATTTGGAAATTTGGAGTTGAAATAAAAAATACAAAAATACTCCAAAAGAACAATCATAATTACAAAGCTGTAAAGTCATGTTGTATTTACAAAGTTCGATATAATAGAGGAAAACTCAAAGTTCCTTTTAAAATCTAATCCCTACAAATATTATAAATGCGAAAGTAACTCTGTCTGTCTGTCTGTCTGTCTGTTACCCTTTCGCGTCGAAACCACAGAACCGATTTTGATGAAATTTGGTATATAGGTAGTTTGAACCCCAAGGATCAACATAGGATACCTTTTATTCCGGTAGAGGGCGCCACCGCGCGATAACCTAGATCCGCGCAGACGTAGTCGCGGGCATAAGCTAGTACTTGATATTTCTTTATTTATACATTTTACCTCAATAAAATGTTAATGAAATAAAATATGCAACAGAGTTTATTTCTCAATTCTACAAAATCTAGTTTGTTTGCAATGCAATACTTCCAATGAAATTAGTATCGCGGCGTCATCCGATGCAATATCCGCCATGATGAAATGCATTTCAAGATCGGGAAATAGTAATAAGATCTGTATTTTATCCCGTGATTCTACTGTTTGTATTAAAGATCAGAATATTTATTGTTATTGGCCGCCTATTGCTTACCTTGGAAAATCTCCATATGCCTGTTGTGTTAGTGTTCAGTAAAGAGTTATTGTACTATATTGTATTGTTTTTAATTTTCGCCATACCAAGGCAGCCTTATTGTAAGAGCTATGGCCTTTCGAACATTCAGGTTTGAACCTGGGCTTGCACTTTTTACTTTTCGATATTTATATGCGAAATTACGTTTGATATTTACCATGACATTTTTGGTGAAGGTTCCTTCACATTCCAGAGAAAGATATATACAACCTGCGAAGTAGTTCAATATGTATGAAGTTCCCAGTCCACACTAATCCCGCGTGGAAACTACGTGTATAGGTGATCATAAAACTTTCGCGTACCTACTTCACCAATGCCGGGCGAACGAGTGGACCACCGCCGAAATGTATAATCGAAAAGCAATATAATCGTCGTGATTAAGCCCTAGATGTCTTAAAGTCTAAGTTGTAAATTAGCAGAAGTTTCTTATTTCCAACACTCCTCGATAAACCCATCACGAATCAAAGCTCTTCCGAATACTAACTAACAGAAAAGAAAATACTGCTGAGCTATCGACGGAGCTCAATTAAATAAATTTGAAAAAGTTTGAATGAAGCGGCCGGCCAATTTAACTTTTTCTCGGGTAATGGACTTGATTCCAATTTGGAGGAAACTGTCGAATTTATCGACCATTAAACGTACTTTTTCGCCCATACAACATTGGTGATAGATGAGGTTAATAATAGATTGTACAACAAGAGCATAAAACGACCCATTTTACCCGAAACGTCCCTACAGGCACCCGAGCCGGTACGGCTCGAGATTTACACTCTGCTTTTCACTCCTATTGCGAGGAGATGAAATAACAACAGTGGAAACATTGTTCACTTACTAGGTACCTTTTATTTTTCATGCATTGCTAAATAATTATAAATATTTAGTTTTCTTCATTTATTTAGATTTATTTGATTGATGTTTTTAGTTTTACAGAGATTAAAAATTATTAAAAAATATATTGAAACTTTTTCGTTTGATGGCTTGCTGTTAGCTGTGGCCTGATTGCCTTGGTCTTAGACGAAGATTTTATTTTATGCACTAGAGCATAAACAGCCATTTTATGTCGCCTAGATCCAGCATAAACACGAACTTTATTATGAAAAACATATTAAAACGACATGTGGCCGAGCGGCATAAATAAATATTAAGAATGGATTAAACGAGCGATTCTTGTGTATTTAAACACTACCAATTATTTTAATATAAGTTATCATTTATCAGAGAGTAATGAAACAAACCCTTACCCTTACCTTTGTGTTGTTTATTTGCATCTAATACGAGTAATATTTGTTGTGTCTTGTGTTGTGAATAAATGCATTTTCTTTCTTTCTTTTCTTTTCCTTATTTAAGTTACACTTAAAGTTGGCTGGCTCTCGCATGTAGTTAACATAGTTAGTTATAACTATGTTAACGAGACAAAATTTCCGCACGATAGCAGGCTAAATGTATTGGATTTTAGCGACGGTCAACTTTGCATAATTAGAAACTTTGCGGTCGTTTAACAGATACTTGGCTCAAGTAAAAACTATGTTTGGGTTCAGATTGTTTTAAACTTTTGCAATAATCATGCGCGTTTGAATGAAAAAGGGGTCTGTCGTTATAAATGTGGGATAAGTGCGGGATATACGAGAATAACATGTCTACCAATGAAATTCTTCAGGAGCAAAATTCTGGACTTTTTTAAGGAAAATCCTTTTATTCTATTAATGAGTACATGGTTTTTTTAAGAGAAGAAAAGATATATTTTTAAATTATAAATAAGTAATACATCATGGAATACCAAAATTGTTAAATTATATGACGTGCTAAATGTAATGTATGTAACATGGCCAATAAATATTTCTATTAAGTTGTCATTGATAATTTTACTTTGATAGCTTAGGTATTATTTTATATGAGTACCCCTCATTATAAATACTTCTTCGACTGTCCGAAAGCGCGTTACGTTCACGGATACTATATTTTATTCTGACCGACTTTTACCTAAAACGTAATCCAAATCTGAACTCTTGCCACGTCTGATCCCGGAGGTCTATTACCTGACCTTTCATACTGCACACAATGCCGGCTCCGATAAAAAGATACAAGAATAACCCCCCGAGACCGAGCTGCCAAGCGATCATGCGGTCGAGTGTTATCGAATGTGTGGTAAAATTTCTATCAATTTTGTAGAAGGCTTTAGCTAGAAACTGCGCTTATGCGGAGCCGTGAACGTGGTTTTGAGATAGTATGAAATACGGGGTTTTAGTGCCGTAAGGGTGCGCTTAAATGAAAGCGGGGCTGGAGCGGATAAGTTTAATTTCAACCAAATAAATTACTCTAAATTTACTCTGAATCATTGTTTGAAAATTTAACATCTGAATGTCTAACATCTGACAGCATGGTGAACGGTTGTGTTGCTCTGAAGATGAGCTTTGGTTGAGTCCGAAACGCATCAGTGTAGTGTAGTGGTGGTGTAGATGGGTATGTGTTATTTGTGAGTGTTCTTACAGTGTGGAGCTGGAGGAACTGCATGAACAAACATTTCTTGCATAAACGTAGCTATCATAAAGTCGCGAGCGAGCGAAGTAAATTGTTTCAGTTCATTCATATGGACCTCCGAAAAGTAATCTCTGATGCAGTAAATTTACTCAAAACTGTTTTTTTTTCTGGAGATACCGCCTTTTGGCTTAGTAGGGAAGAATGTTGGAGGTTTTTAAGTTTTCAGCTTAAGTTAGTTACGTTATTGAGAATTGACCCTAAAAGTGTGAACTAAGGGATTGATTGTTGGCGGTAGTTTTAGATATATGTAAGAAGGAGGAGAATCCATTTTATTTGCTAATAATCATAAATATCTATGTTTTTTTAAGTCATAAAAATGATATCAATCAAAATAAAAACCAATCAAATCATTACTCAATAATAAGCTCAGCTCATAACACCTTTTTTTATTGGACTGTATGGCAACGACAAGTGGGTCTTCTGATGGTAAGAGATCACCACCGCCATAAACATCTGAAACACCAGGGTATTGCAGACGCGTTGCCAACCTAGAGGCCTAAGATGGATACCTCAAGTGCCAGTAATTCACCGGCTGTCTACTTTCCACGCCGAAACACAACAGTGCAAGGACTGCTGCTTCACGGCAGGATTAGCGAGCATGATGGTGTAGCAATCCGGGCGGACCTTGCACAAGGTCCTACCACCTGCAAAACATATAATAACACACACACACACACAGTTTCATATTTATAGTAAAAAGAGTATAGTAGTACCAAAAGTAGCTGTACACTTTCGCACTTTGTCGTTTGACAGCCACGTACTAAACGCGATGCAAGATTGTCAATGTGTCAATGCGACAGAGTAAAAAAGGGATCCGCTACTTTTGATACTGACTGTACATTCAACCAATAACTACCGTCCACCAATTTCGTACGTCAACATAACAATACAAAATCCTCCACTTATTTCAGCAATTGCCTTCAAACCCTAGTTCTCAGAAGATCACAGTTGTAATTGTGGCTTATGACTCCTTATACCAACCCTAAATCGCACAATAACTTCAGCAAACTCTCATCATAATAAAACACCATCACAAAAACAACCTTATAATGCATTAAATACAGTT